>NC_062221.1:49791952-50094983 GCF_902686445.1 Sciurus carolinensis
TTATCTCTCTCTATTCATTTCTCTCTCTCTCTCTCTCTCTCTCCCCCTACTTTGAAGGAGATGTCTTCAATTTTATCTACCTAAGATTCTATTAATTTATATTTTAGTTTAGCTAATATATTTTTTTTCAGCACTGGGGATTGAACTTAGTCCCTTGCACATACTAGGCAAGCACTCTATGATTGAGTCACACCCCAAGTCCTAGCTTATCCAATTTTTTAAAACTGGGCATTGAACCCAGGGGAACTTTACCATTGAGCTATTGCCCCAGAACTTTTTTTTTTTTTTAGTTTGAGGCAGGATCTTGCTAAGTTGCTGAGGGTCTCACTAAGTTGCTGAGGCTGGTCTCAAACTTGTAATCCTCCTGCCTCAGCCTTCTGAGTCACTGGGATTATGGGCATGCACTACCACACCTGTCTAGCTAATCAATTTTTATTTGCCAAAACCTTTTTTTTTTTTCTTTTTGATTACTGAATGTTCTTATTTTAGAGTATTCTTTTTTATTTCATGAATTCAATATCTTCTTTTATTCCCTAGACTGTCTTTTTATTCCAATTTTTTAAAGCATTTGTTTTATTTTCTCTGTCATGTTAAATATTTTTCTTACCTTTCATGATCCTTAGGTGCTTCCCATTTTTTATGACAAAGGCACTGTAAATGTAGTTGGAAGCTCAGTGGTGGGCCTGATGGTAGGATGATCAGATGGGGACCCAGCTGTATGCCTTGGGGCCTGCTAGTCTCCATTGCTCATATCTGTACATTTTTTCTTTCTTTTTTTCTTTTTTCTTTTTCTTTTTTGCACTAACTGGTTTCCCAAGAGAAGATTCAGGCTTTTTCTAAGTCTAAAAGTCAGTCTTCTGACAACCAAGTCAGGAAAGGAGATTGAAGTCTAATTATTCTATGCAAAGCTTTCCCTCTTTTGCTTCCTAAATTGTAGCTCCATTATGCTTCTCATATTCTTGAATCGACCTTTCTAGAGAGTAACCCTTCAATCTTTTGCGGGAGGGAGTTGTAGCCTCACTACACAGAGAAAGAGTTCTTGAGGTCTAACTGCTTTCTTCTACAGACTTCCATCATTGTGCAGAATTCCTCAAGTTTTCAGTTCTTCTTAAACCCATGTTTGTTGTGTCTAATCTGTACCGTTCCAGAATTCTACTGTGAATTTGGACTTTCTTTTTGGAGTCATCCTCCTGAAGGCAGTTAGGTTGAAGAAAATGAAAATCATCACTGCTATTATGATACTGGGATATATTCCTTTTTGTTTTGTTTTGGGTACTGGGGACTGAACTCAGTGATGCTTTACCACTGAGCCACATCCCAGCACTTTTTATTTTCTATTTGGAGACAGTCTCACTAAGTTGCTTAGGGCCACACTAGGTTACTGAGACTGGTCTCAAACTTGCAATCCTCCTTCCTCAGCTTCCTGAGTTGCTGGGGTTATAGAGATGTGCCACCATGCCCCACTTATTGGTGATATGTTCTTAACAGAACACGAACAATATTTTCAAGGGAGGGTCACATGATGTTTCTATGTACAGCCATGCCACAGTCACAAAATTGACTAAGATGGGGATATGGCTCAGCTCAGTGAAAGACTGGACTCAATCCTCAGTACCAAAAAAAAAAATCTTTTCTTCTAAGTAATTGTTGCCTTATTATCAATGACATACCCAGACTCTTTATGTGCCTGAGCCTCTTGAGAAAAAATTTTTGAAATCCAATTGTCGAAATTGCCCTACTGCTTGACCATATTCTTATCAAGAGGTGGCACCCCTCTTCTCTAATTCCTCCTTAGAATCATATAGCACAAATCCAAACCTGTAAGAAGTCCCTCACTATTCCCCCTTAGTGAGATGGTTCTGATATTCTTCTGAGGCGTGTTCTCCCTTGCTGCAGCAAATTAAATATACATAACTTTTTTTAACTCCAGTTTCGTTCCTGGTGATCCCTGGCTGGTGAAGTTGGACAGGATTCAGTTTTCTATGGTCTGTTGAGTAAGTTAACTTTCATGTGTCTACTTTCCAAGTTCTAAAATATTCTCAACCTCTCCCCTAAGATTGCCACAAGTTAGATTCCTTCTGTTGTCTAAGAATGTTGGAATTAGATTTCTATCACTTGGAACAGCCTGCTAATAGTATTAATAGCAGAAAATATACAGGAACAGGAATCATAAATCTGACATCCTACGATACTGATAGTGATCCATATAAGCTATGATCCTAAATTCTCAGGATGTGTGTCTGTTCCCAGATCTGGTCCTTCTACCACATATTAAGGGTTAGACCTGCCCAGCAAATACCAACTGTGTGACTAATTCGATGAGATCAAAATTTAACTGATCTTTTGTTGCCCACCTGGCTTGCTCCCCTCCTGCATTTCCTGTGACAGTTAGTGCATCATTTAATCAGCCACACAAGCTAGACACTGGAAATTCATCCTAGACTTTTCCCTCTTTCTCATCTTCAAACATCACCTCCAAACTGTTATCACTAAGTTTTGGTTCTTTTACCTCCTATTTATCTGAGAAAGTCTCACTATGTTACCCAGGCTGATCTCAACTCTGGGCTCAAGGGATCTTCCTCCTCAGCCTCCAGAGTAGTTGAACTACAACCATGTGCCACCACACCCAGCCTAAATTTTTCTTTTTTTTTTTTTCTTTTTTTTTTTTTTTTTTTTTTTTGCAGTACTGGGGATCGAACTCAGGGCCTTGTGCTTTCGAGGCAAGCGTTCTACCAGTTGAGATATCTCCCCAGCCCAATATTTCTTGAATTTGTCCCATTCTTGGATCCTTAATACTATTGCTATTTTCTTCAAGATCTTTATTATCTGTCACCTAGAGCAATACAATAATTTCTAACTCTTCTATCTCCTTCTGTCTCCAGGGAAACAATGTTTCTTTGTTTTTTATGTGGTGATGCTGAGGATCAAACCCCAGCCTTGCATGTGCTAGGCAAGTACTCTATCACTGTGGTACATTTCCAGACCTTTTTATTTTATTTTGAGACAGGGTCTCACTAAGTTGCTGGGTGTGGTCTTGAATTTTTAAGCCTCCTGCCTCAGCCTCCCATGTCACTGGGATAACAATAACTACAGTGGTGCTGTGCACCACCATGCTTGGGGAACAACTCTTAACCCACACCATTCTTGCTGGAAATCACCATTAAAATGCAATTCTGATAGTTAATCCTCCACCTATCAATGACTTCCTATAGGTTATATGATAAACTCTGAGCTTCTTAGTGAAACATACAAAGCCCTCCTAGACATGGCCTCTGCATATTTTGTCAGTCTATAAACACATCCAACTTCAATTTTATCCTTTTTTTCCATAATGATCAAAACATGTTGTTTGTTTCTCTTCACCTTTATTTATGTGTTTCCTCTGTCCAACAAACTTCCCTGCTCTTTGTCCCTTTGCTGGTCCCTACTAATCTTCCAAGAAGCCCTCCCTACCCCTGCACCACCAGCCCAGGTAACATTTGTCCAATCCTGAAGACTACTGGGTTCTCATAGGTAGGAACTTGGTCTCATTCAATTTCATATTCCCCTGTGAGTAGCATAAACACAGGCATATAATACATATTCCATAAAGAAATAATGTTGATATTTTCTAATATAGATAACTCTGTGAAGTAGGAATTATCATCACTCCCCTTTCTCTTTTACAAATTTAAGATGACTATTTTCATTAACTTGTATATATATACATATATACACACACATACATATAGATATGTATTTATATAATACATAATTTTGTTTATTTTTATTTTTGGTACTGGGAATTGAACCCAGGGAAACTTTATCACTGAACTGAATCCCCAGTCCTTTTTATTTTCCATTTTGATACAGGGTCTCACTAAGTTGACTAGGGCCTCACTAAATTGCCAAGCCTGCCCTTGAACTTGCGGATCATCTTGCCTCAGCCTGCTGAGTCACTGAGATTACAGGCAGGCACCACCTCCTGTACTTATATTTTTCTAGTTAGTAATAATGCATTGGTGAAACTGGCTGAGGAGTGTAGAAGAACTCTGTGTTCTATATTTGCAATTTGCAACTCTTCTGCAAATCTAAAGCTATTCTAAAATTAAAGGTTAATTTTTTAAAGTGGATCAGGGCTTTGGAGAAAAATAAAACTAATATTGAAATTTTCACTATTTATAGAAATTTGGTAAGAATTATTGCTCACTATAAATAATGTTAGCAAAAGCCTACAAAAAATCAAATAGCCATTAAGCTATTTTAATTTTTTGTCTTATTTTCAGTTCAACTTTGCCATTGAATTTGAGTAAGTTTCTTATACTTAGAATATTGTTGGATTAATTTCTAAAAAAATCCACTCTGCCAATTTTTCTCTGTATGAATGATGTGTATTTAGACCATTTGCATTGAAAGCAATTATTGATATGTTGGGACTTAAATCTGCCATTTTAAAATTGTATTCTCTTTCCCATGTTTTTCTGGTCCTGTGTTCTTATGGGTTATTTGGACAATTTTGGAATTATTGTAGGTATTATATTATACATATGCAATTTACCATAACCTATTGCTATAAACATTTTACAACTTTAAGCAAAATGAAGAAACCTGATGACATTTATGTCTTTTTACCTTTTTTTTTTTTTTTTTTTTTTTTTTTTTCTGTTTTGTCCGGTGCTGGGAATTGAATTCAGGGTCATTTGAATGCTAAATACATACATCCCCTGCTCACCTCCATTTAAAAGAATACAATTCTCTTATGTATTTCCCCTTCATATAGTAGCAACCATATGGGATAATGTTATAATTCTGGTTCAGAACATGCATATATAATACAAACATACCTTGTGTTTATGTGATTTTCTTTGTGCTAGTGTGTTTTAAGGATAAATTTCTAGAAGTGGGATTTATCAATCAAATAATAAATGTATCTGTAATTTTGCTAGTATTTTCCAAATCTTCCACTGACAGTTTATATCACTTTGCTCCAATGAAACTGTCTATTCCCCTGCAATCTCTCCAAAAGAGATTGCCAATTTTTGGATTTATGCCAAGCTGACTATGAAAAATGATAGCTCAGAGTAGTTTTAATTTGTATTTTGTATTTGTATGATTATGAGTTAACTTGAGCATTTAAAAATATTATTAAGTTCCATCTCTCTCTAGAAACTGAGGCAGTTTTTGTTTTGTTTTGTTTTTGGTACTGGGGATTAAACCCCAGAAGTTCTTTACCACCAAGCCACATCCCCATTTCTTTATTTTAATTTTTGAGGCAGGATCTTGCTAACTTGCTTAGAGCTTCCCTAAGTTGCTGAGGCTGGGCTCAAATTTGCGATCCTCTTGCCTCAGCCTCCCAAATTGCTGGAATTATTGGCGTGTACCACTGTACCTGGCTTTGTCTCCATTTTTAAAAGGAATGTTCTCATAGCCCCTCACAACTCCCTCTGCCTATATAGATCTCATTGTCCAGACCTGTGCCTTAATACCACCCCACCCCATCTGTAAAAGAGACTAGAAGGTTTTAAATTGGACATTTTTTTCAGCCTTTAGTCAAGAACATAGTTCATAAGGAAGAAAGTGAGATATACACACTAGACAGGGAACTCTTGACCTTTGTTTAACCTTTAATTTTCACAGTTCCTTATGGGAAAGAAATTAAGTAACCAAAGAAGGAAGAAGCTTTAAATAGTGATCAGTTGGAGGAATGTGATTGAATTACCTGTGTTGTATTCAGTAATACTTTGTTTCTCCTTAGAGAACAAGAATCTGCCTAATATGGAGTTAAAATATATATTCGTTAAAACAAAGGCTTAGAGATACAAGATTTTTTTGTTTTTTGTTTTGTTTTGTTTTGCTTGTACTGAGGATTTAACCCAATGGTGCTTTACCACTAACTTTTTAAAAACCTTTTTAAAAACTTCTTTTTTTAATTCAAAAAATATTTTTTAAAAAATTTGAGACAGGGTCTCCCTAAGTTACTTAGGGACTCAATTGCTGAGGCTGGCCTTGAACTTGTGATCATCCTGCCTCAGTCTCCCTGTTGCTGGATTGCAGGTTGCCCCACCCACCCAGTAGGGATTACAAGATTTTTTAAAGTGCAGATGTGTGTGTGTTGGGGGGAACTAAAAACATTTGAAAGTCCTTCTGCCCTCTTCCTCCTCTTGGCCTCCTCTTGCCACAGCTGCACATGCACTTGATTCTGTTCCTTGCCGTGTCTTCTCACAAGACTTTGAGGATCAAGCAATCCCTGGCTAAGAAATAAAAGCAAAATTGTCCCATTCCCCAGGGGATTCAAATAAAAACTGGTAATACAATCAGGTATAACTCCAAAAGGAGACAATGGAGGAGAGCCAAGAGAGGTCTGTAAGGAATTACACATGAAATGGCACACATAGTCATGCTGTCTCAAGGTTATGGTCATCTTGTCATGTCAAGCTGAAAATGTCACCACTATCTAGACAGTTGGGAATATTTAACTGGGAATGTGATCTTTCTTTAGCTATGAATGTGCTGTAGTACTGGTTTTGGTTAATTCAATAATAAATAGGTGAAACTTAAAAAAAATTTTTTTTGAAAGTAAAAAATGTAGATTCATCTTCTACAAATCATAAAAAGTGTGGAAAAGTGTTTCTTGAGATTAAATCAGACTAAAGAGATATGACAGTAGATTTCATGGGTGGACTTTATTTGGATCTTGGTTTGGAACAAAACTGAAAAAAGACATTTGTCCCACAGACAAATTAGAGTATTGGAGGATATTTAAAGATATTAGTTTTGGTTGGGTGGTGCACACCTACAATCCCAGCAACTCGGGAGGCTGAGACAAGAGGATGCAAGTTCAAGGCCAGCCTCAGCAATTTAGCAAGGTCCTAAGCAACTTACTGAGACCCTGTCTCAAAATAAATAAAAAATAAAAAGGACTGGGCATATATCTCAGTGGTAAAGTGCCCCTGGGTTCAATCTTAAATCCCTAGTACCAAAAAAAAAAAAAAAAAAAAAAAAAAAAAAGTTAGTTTTTGTTAGGTGTAAAAATGAAATTGTGTTCATGTAAGAAAATACCATTTTTGTACAGAAGCATTCAGGAGTGAAATAATGTGAAATTTTTTGAATGCTTCAGAAAAGAATGGGGGAGAAAGAAGGAGAAAGGGTGGGAGGGAGAAGGGAAGAACAAATCAAAGAAATAAATTAGTTGAAGTATAGCAAAAGCTTACAACTATGAAAAACTGTGATGAGTATAGGAGGGTTCAGCTCATTTACTTTTCTAAGTTACCTAGGCTGCCCTGGAACTTGCGATCCTCCTGCCTCAGCCTCAAGTTGTTGGGATTATAGGGATATGCCACCATGCCCAGTAGACTCATTTCCTGCCTTCACAGAGAATATAGTCTACCAGGAAAGACACTGTGAAATCTCATCCCACCACAGCAAGAAAGTTTGTGTGTGTGTGTGTGTGTGTGTGTGTGTGTGTGTGTGTGATTTGCATTAATTACAAATAATTATGCCTTTGCAGAGTATTTTTATTTTTATTAAAGTAATTTATTTAGGGGTTACTGGAGATTGAATCCAAGGGTGCTTTACTACTGAGCTACACCATCAACCTTTTTTATTTTTTATTTTGAGACAGGGTCTCACTAAGTTGTTGAGGCTGGCCTCCCTCAAACTTGCATCCTCCTTCCTCAGCCTCCTTAGTCACTAGGATTATAAGTATGCACCACTGCACCCGACTTGCAGGGTTTTTTAAAAACTGCAATCGACAACAACTGGAAAAGCAGTGTTGCTTAGTTTGAGCTAGTCAAAGTTTGGAATAGATAAACTGGATATTCCTGAATATCGAAAGCAGCACCTGGGCTGGGGTTGTGGCTCAGCAGTAGTGCGCTTGCCTAGCATGAGTGAGGCCTGGGTTCAATCTTCAGCACCACATAAAAATAAAATAAAGGTATGGTGTCACTTACAACTAAATATATATATATATATATATATATATATATGTGTGTGTGTGTGTGTGTGTGTGTGTGTGTGTGTATAAAAAAACCTAGACTAAAAATATATTTAAAAAAAAAAAAGTTCCCATGGTTACCATTAGTATACGGCACCACTTGATATTATGACTTCAGAAGGGCAAGAAGAAAGTACTCCCAGAAAATTACAAGTCTGAGAGAACTACAAAGCATTTCAAGGTAGCCTTAGAAGACTGCATGAAACTAACTAAAAACATAATTTTCTTATTGGCCCCTCCATAGCGGTTACCACTATGGTTATCTTAAAAATAGCAAACTTTTTAAAGTACTTGTTAAATGAATCCAAATGAAATTCAAAGGCATGTTAATAATATATACATTTTAATTGATTTTGTTTTTTAATCTCACACGGTGGCTGAAACAATGTATACAATACATTTAGCCCTTGTAACTGTCAGGATGGACTGGCAATTCTGCAATAACAAACAATCTGAAAACTTAGCAAGCAAAGTTTGTTTCTTGTTTCTCTGCTGTGGGTTGTTTACTCCATTCAGAGGAAGAGAGACATAGAGACCTGAGTACTAGAAATGAAATAACTCTACCTAGAAGTGCCACAGAACACTTCCACTGCCATTTCAATGACCTAAGCAAGTCACATGTTAATATATCTATTACCTGGGAAATGCTCCTGTTTCATCACCTGTTAGTCTCAATTTCCCTTTATGTGGTTCAGTCTTCAGATCATTGCAGGTATGATGTCAAGTTCAATTCTATCAAATGGATACAGCACTTAATATGTTTGTTTCCAGGTGCTAAGAATACAGTCAGTGCTCCAGAAAATGAAAAGCACCACAGAAACACTGCATAAAGAATCATTATTAAGGGCTGGGGATTATAGATCAGTGGGTAGAGTGCTTGCCTTGCAAACACAAGGCCCTGGGTTCAATCCACAGCACTGTAAAAAAAAGAAAAGAATCATTATTAATATTTTAATAAGGAAGACTGGGTAGATTTTATTCTTTCCCTGATTCAGTCATTCACTAAACTAAATAAAAAAATTAGATTAAGTCTAAAAATTGTGAAAAGATTTTACAGTCAGGGACCCTAGTCCATTATAAACTCTAGGTTAACTCTCAGGGATGAGACTAAAGAAAGGAGAAATAGGGTAATCTTTTGCAACCAGAGATTATCTCCGTCCCATTTTAGGTAAGCAAATTGCACGGGTTAATGGGCAGGTTAGTTCTGAGCTTTACTGGTTGTAAAACTACTTCACCATCTGGAAGACCTTCGCTGTGTAGGTGTCTCTGCTGTGCAAGTGAAATCAGTGACTTGGGACTATGGTATGCAGCTGCCTCATGCCTGAGTGAGGAATGTATCAATCACCCAGTGAAGTCTGCAATAGTGTAGCCGTTTAGGGTTATCAATTCATTCAATAAGCTTAATAACTAGACACTTTACCCATCACATCCTCCTTAGACTAAGCTAGGCCATCTGTCATGTGCTCCTTTCACACTCTGTATAGTCCTTGCGCTATGTGTTTACTCAATGCATTCCAATGTTGCTTAGCCGCCTGTCTTCCCTATCAACTGTAAGAATGAGAAGGTCCATGTCTGTCTTGTTCACACTACACCCTCAGTATATACCACAGTGCCAGACACAAGACAGATATGCAATGAATATTCTATGAAAAACATTAGCTGAGCATGGTGACACATACCTTTAATCCCAGCTACTTGTGGAGGCAGGAGGATCACAAGTTCTAGGCAAGCATAGCCAACTTAGTGAGACCCTGTCTCAAAATAAAAAATAAAAATGGCTGAGGATGTGGCTCAGTGGTAAAGCACCCTGGTTTCAATTCCCAGTAGTGTCTGCATGTGCACATGCACACACACACACACACACACACACACACAAAGAGAGGGAAAGTAAAGAAAGCCTTATTACAAGACGCTGTACTAAGCAGGGAGCTGGAGCAGTTTGGAAGATAAAACCAGAACTCACAGCCTGTAGAAAGACAATGTAAACAGGGATGGAGCCAAAGTTTGTGAGGAAAGAAGTTTGTGCAAAGTAGAAAAAACAATTTAAGAGCATAAAATTATAAACACAAAATAAAGTACTTAGTCTTGGAGAAGGTTCATGCAACTGAAGAGACTTATAGCTTAAGCTTCACTACATTCATTGCAAATGTATAATAAGTGGTGATAAACAAACTAATGTGCTAATTGCTATGGAATCTGATGACTGATTAGAGAGCTCAGCAAGGGAAAATCTAAGATTTCATAGAAGAGATAATCATGAGCTTGATCTTACAGACAGAAACAAAGGAAAGGATTGCAGATGAAAAATGACATGCTAAATCACACAGGTGAGAGAGAGGTAGTTTACCTGTGGAACAGTGAGTAGTACTATTTGGCTGGTGTGAGGCTGGGTGAGGAAAGTTTAGGATAGTAGTTCTCAAAGTGTTATTCCTGGTGAGCAGCATCAGCCAAATTGCAGCTGCTCAGGCCCTCGTCCAGACTACTTACCCAAAGAGAAACTCAGGATAAAACACAAAAATCTATATGTGAACAGAGTCTCTAGATGATTTTAATGTTTTTTTTTTTGTACCAGAGATTGAACCCAGGGCACTTAACCACTGAGCTACATGCCCAGCACTTTTTATCTTTTATTTTGAGATAGGGTTTCACTAAGTTGCTAAGGGTCTCACTACATTGCTAAGGCTAGCCTTGAACTTGCAATCCTCCTGCCTTAGCATGGGCTGCTAGGATTACAGGCATAGGTCAGAGCACCCTGTTCAATTCTGATGCATTTTAAAGTGTGAAAAACAATGCCTTAGATTAATTGAGCCATCAGATGAAGCTATTTTATTTCTCAAAAATTGAATTTTGAGCTGTTATACAAGATGGAGAGAAATAAGAATAATAGAATTATGACAGAGAGAATCTTTATTTCATATCCCAAAATAAATTGCAAATAAACTAAAGAGCTAAAGTAGAAGAGCTGACCAGATCTTTCATATAAGAATGTATTATCTTAGCATAAAGCCAATAATAGGACTTATAAAGGAAAATATTAATAGACTTGATTTCATAATAATTGGAGCACTAACCATACTTAAAAGTAAATAACAAACTAAAAATAAATATACACATCAGGTATCACAGGTTAAAAAAAATAAAAAAAACCAAGTTTCTTAATTTTAAAAAAGATAAAGACATGTGTTTAAAAAAAAATAGGAAAAGGCCATACACTGAAAATTCATGAAAGACAAATAGCCAGCGAACACCAGAAAAAAAAACTTAATTTCACACAAAAATACATATTAAAATGGAACACTGTATTTTCCTAACCAAACCAGCAAAGCATTTTTTGAAGATGGAAACAACTTAAATATCTACTATTTAACTGTATGGTCACTTGTAGTAGTTCAAAGTTCTATTAACATTTTAATAGCATAAGGAGCACTCACACTACATTGGGGAAAAAGTTGTTACAAAACAACATAATAATATTCTAATTTTGAGAAAACCTGTAGAGGAATAAAAATAATGGGAAGATATAGAGCAAAACGTTACCATTTATTAGCTCAGAATTGTGCGATAACATTTTTCTTTTGCTCTTCATACTTTTATATTGTCTCCATTATGTAAAAAACATGCATCCTTTTTTTTTTCATGCATCCCTTTTCTAATCAGGGACATATTAACCTATTCTAATAACGTGGCAAAAAGTTAGAATGAGAATTAAATATTCCTAAATCAAAATTATAATAGAATTTAATAAACTATAAGTTGGTACGCTTAAGATTTCAGAGTTTCACTCTGGGTACTACCCTCCCTTCCAGGGGGAGGAGAGGAAAAGGAAGACCTTACAATGAAACTGTAAATATACATAGTCAAGCTACTCAAAGAACTTTAAATTGCCTTTGATTTGTGATTATGTTACAAGACATCTAAACATTGTAATTCTCTTCTAAGTGGCAGTGTGAGAATTTTTTAAAATAATGCACTGGGTACAAGAGGGGAAGATGTGTGTTTACACAACGTTTTGGAATAAAACTTCATCCTAGAATGTAGACTGACACAAGACCATGCAGCGAAAAAAAAATAATTGAAGATGGTCGCATGACACCCTCTTGTGGCTTCCAGTGTATCAGATCAGGGAACAACAGACCGAGCAGAGAAGGAAGGGAAGGATATAGATGGTTCTTTAGAAATGTAAATGTATCAATCGTGTATCGAGTCCCTGTTCTGTGCCAGGGACTAACTATACTACAAAACGGCTTTAAATCTCTTCGTACTTTATCCAAGTCATACTAACATTCGTGAACATTCGTTTATTTGAACCGAATACACACAAAGTTTATGAGGTGATAAAAATTAAGCCTCACAAACAAGTAGCGTCTCTTCTAAATACCGTATAGCTTTATTTCCTGAGAGAAGGTGAAAGAATAGAGTAAGGTCTGTTTCCTTCTTTCCAGAGGTTCGTTGGTTAATTAGCATATGTGTATCAGAAAAAACACAACGGAGGTAGATTTAAAACCACAAATTGCAGCCATGACTTTCCAAGTGACCTTGGACAACGATTATTACAGATGGCCTCATTCATTCATTTCATAATTATTTGAACCCTGGGTGCATAGTCTATAAAAATAAGTAACAGTCTCTCACAAGCTCATTTTTCTTATTTGTAAATTGAAACTAATAACTTCAACCTGTTGTCAAAAGGACTAGGGGCTGGGGTGAAGCTCAGAGGTAGTGTGTTTTGTTGAGACCTGGCTTCCATTCTCAGCATAGGGGATGAGGGGGTGTAAACATGATCACACTTTAAAGATTGCTTTCTTTCTTTTTCTTTGAAATGGTGCTGGGGTTCGAACCTCAGGCCTCAAGCTTGCAAAAGTACACACTCCACTCCTGAGCTGTATTCTCAGCCCCAGAGGTCATTTTAAAAACCGTGTTCACAAATTTATTTATGCTTATTCAATTTAATCCTTTCGTCAGCTGCTCAAGGAATCTCAAGGTCAGAAAAGGATTGAAATCATCTAATCCAAGCCTCTATATAACTTCACGTTCATTTCAAGACGTCTTGAGCCAAGGAAATGGGTTGAAGCTAACACCCACTCAAGATCTTAAAGTTTCACCTTTCCCTGTGGACACCCTCCCAGTCCTGTGCGGTCCTTCTGTGGGGCCTCGGTAAAACCCGGACGCGTCCTTGCCCTTTTTGTCGCCAACAGGCTGTCATCTGCCTTGCCTAACCTGGGCAAGCTCAGTCTTGTTACCGCCCCTGGAGGAGCACTGTGGCAAGAGGGACTGCTCGCGCGCCGCGCTCCTCCGGTTCCTTCCAGCGCGGGAGGGAGGACCGTGCAGGAGAGGGAAGTTCGCCCGACCGCCTGGCTTGGAGCAGTTCTGTAGGGTGGAATCACCCGCTGCTGTTGCTCGGGAGGGGCGGTACCTCGCCCGGAAGCGACTGCGACGGCGCAAAGCCGCCGGCAGGGGGCGCGGGCCTCCCGGCCACCCCCGGGGTGGAGGCCGGTGGTCCCTCCCAGGACGGGTGTACCGCGGGGCCATGCTCCCGCCCCCACCTCACCCCGTCACCTCCCCGCCCTCTCCGCGGGCCCCCGAGGTGAGCGGCGCAGGCGCGGAACGAGGCGGTGAGTGCGGCCGCGCAGCCTGGGCCTGGGGCCTGGCGGGCTGGGCTTAGGGCGCGCGGGAGGGAAAGGGCCGGTCCCGGCAGAGCGCCCGGGAGCGCGAGGGCCTGAGCGGCGTCGCCTGCCGCCGTGGGCCCCCTCCGCCCGCGCTCGGCCGCCGCCACCTCAGCTGTGCCTGGGCCGGACCGGGCCCCGGGGAAACGGTGAGTGTGAGGGAGGAGCGGGCGGGCTGGGCGCTGGACTGCTGCAGGGGACGCCAGCGTGCGGGCGCATCTTCCAGGGGAGCGGGCAGGAAGGGCCGGAGGCTTCCTTAAACTGAAGACCTGCCTCCGTTTAAGGCGGGAGGCGTCCCCTCCCCCACCCCCAAAGCAGGTCCCGACCCGCCGAGGACAATGTGGTCTCCGGCACCTCTTCCCGTAGGACAGCCTTGGGGTCGTGGTTAGTCGCTGGGCCAGGGCGAGGCGGGCGCGTGGCGCTCGGGTGGAGGCGGCGGGGGCCGAGGACTCCTGCCCGGCCCCTCCGGCGGGCGTGTGTTTTGCGGCGTGGTGCCACGCTGGCCCTCCCGCCCTGCCCGGCGGCTCGGTGACCCTCCGGCGGCGCATCTCGGTGCGCCCGCCGCGAGTCGTACTCGCAGAAAGCAGGCATTGGTCCTGGCGCCCAGGCTCCGAGAGGGTCTCAGACCCACCAGTTCGGGTGCTTATGCCCACCGCCCGCCGCCTTTCTGGCTTGCTAAGTGCAGCCTAGGGACACGAGTAAATGAAGCAGTTTATCTCATTACAAAGGGATAGCGGTTGTGCCAGACTTCCGTGTATTTCAATAGATACGGACTCTAAATTGGATATAGTGAACCCTGGTTCATACTCTTCTGAAACATTTTGCTTCAATTTTTTTTTTAAATCTGGAAGATATATACTTATTTTTATGAAGAGAAAAAGGAAAGACTAGCCCTTTTTAAAAACTTGTCTAAAATGTAGCTTTTTATTGTAAACATGTCATAGTATTTAGGAAGAAAAGATTTGCATTGCACGAAAGGGATAGTACGTGAATTGTGTTTTGTTTATAGACGTTCCTGTGGGTTGAAAAAATAAAAAAAAAAAGAACGGGTGCAAAGATGCTAACTTGTATTTCCTAAAATACTTTTTAAAAATGTTTCTTATGTCATGGTCCCCTTTTGTAAATATAAAGTATACATGTGTACCTATCATAGGAAGAAGTGTAGGTGTGTATACCAAAATGTTAATAATGGTTTTTCCAGGTGAATGGATTTTAGGTGATTTACTTTTTAATAATTTTAATTTTCCTGCAGGGAAACATTATGTGTATAAGTTTGTATTTAAGTTTGTATCTAAGTGAGGAGAGGGGAGTGAGTGATAAGTTGCATGTGATTCAAAATCTTTTTGATAAAGAGGAGGCCTAGAGCAAATATTTGTTTTAGTATTGAAGTTGAATGCAGGGGTGCTCTACCACTTAGTTACACCCCTAGCCCTTTATTTGGAGACAAGGTAAATCGTGCTGAGTCTGGCTTTGATCCTGTTCTTTTCCTGCCTTAGTCTCCCCAATGGCTGGGTTTACAGGTGTTCTCCACCAAACCTGTTTTGGTCAGCAAATGTTTATATGATATCTCTGAATAAAAAGCCAAATTTCTTCATCAAGGTAATTATGCATACAAAAGACTTGTTTTAGAGTGTATAGAATGTGAATTGTGAAGCTTTTGACTATATAAATTTTGAAAGTGCACAAAAGGTTTTAGGAATAAGTCTTGGAATTTTAGCTTATATAAAGATGAAAATAGCCTTTTTGATATTTGAATGCACTGGATTGGGATGTAAACAAAGAATGTTGTTTATGTTGTTGGGTGGGCATTTTATATATGCTGGGTGATGCATTTATATTATTTCTGTAAAATTCATGGTTGTCAGTTTTTCTTAGGTGACTCTCTTCCCCTTCTTCTACTTGCTGGCTGAGTAAGAACTGGAAACAAGATGTAACTTGCTGGTGGCAGTGCTTAGCCACGAAGATGTACCCACATAATGTTAGCTATTCAATGCCCAGGAATCAGAAGACATGTATTTGCATCTCTGGTTTTGCCATTTCTTAGTTGACTTGACTTTCACTGAGTATGTTTCTTCATCACTAAAATTGAGGTGGGTTGAAAAGTGAGCTCCTCAGTGTACCTCACAATATTTTAAATGACAAAATAACTGAAGAAGTAATATATTAGTATATGATTGCATATAGTGCTGATGTACCCAGAACTTAGTAAAGCAGCAAAAATAGTATATGCACCTCAAGTTCTTTATCACTAGAAATGAGAAAATCACCTTAGTGATAAGAAAAACAGCACTGGATTTGTGTTTCTGGCATTACCTCCTTGCCCATGCTTCTTGTGGACAGACACTAATCCGAGATGGAGGAGATAGTTGATTTGGGCACTAATCTATTGGAACTGAGTTGGTCACTTTATTGCCCAATTTTTTCCAAAACTAAATAAAGGAAGACTTTTTTTTTTTTTTTTTTTTTTTTTTTTTTAATTGGTTAGATAAGGCTAGGGATATAGCTCAGTGGTATAGCTATGTGTCTGAGGCCTGGGGTTTATTCCCCAAGACCAGAAAAAAATTTTTTTCTCATAAAATTAGTTAGACCTATGTTCAAATCTGAGCCCTACTACTTAGTACCCAACTTTATCAATTACAAGGAGTAAATCATGGGGGCTGGGGTTGTGGCTCAGTGGTACAGCACTGGCCTAGCATGTGTGAGGCACTGGGTTTGATCCTCAGCACCACCTAAAAATAAATAAATACAATAAAGTTATTGTGTCCATGTACAACTAAAAATATATTTTAAAAAATAAGTAAATCATGATTTGGGGAGGGTATTGTGAATTTTGCATAACATAGGATTAAATGAAATAACAGGTTCACAGTTTGCTATGTGGTTGGTGCTCATAAATTGTTATTTTAATCTATAAGGACCTTAACCGTTTCAGGTCTATGATATAGTATTTTCTCTATGTTTACTTTCCTTTTGCTGAATAGATTACAGGATTAATACAGATTTACATTTCTATGTTGGGGTCTTAGCTATAGTTTTAGAGGTTAAATCCAAAGAAACATGAAAAATTTACATATAATCACATCAATATATACAATTTTTAGTGTTTCGTAAAATACATTCAAAAGAGCATTATACTTGAATTATTTCTTTAGACTTTTCTGGTTAATTAAAGATCTGGTACCGTTGTATTTTTGAATCTCAGAAATGAGCCACATTTTTGCTTATATGACTTCTGTCATGTTTAACCTACAGGTATTTTTCTTACCATCTGTGGAAACGTCATAATTCATTTTTCCTAACTGCAGTATTAAGAATTACACCAAGTAAGTGGAAAGTAATGAAACTGATTTTATTACTGTTCGTGTGGGAACCAGGCATGATGGTGTATACCTGTAATCCCTGCACCTTGGGAGGCTGAGGCAGGAGGATGGCAAGTTCAAGGCCAGCCTGGGCAATTTAGTGAGACCCTGTTTCAAAATAAAAAGTGAAAAGGACTAGGGGTTTAGCTCAGTGGTAGAGTGTCCCTGGGTTTACTCTCCAGTACCACAGAAAACAAAAACAGTTGATGGGAAATTAGTCATACAATGGCTACAAACACTTTTTCTGTTCTCAGTAAAATATCAAATGTGACTTTATCAATAAGCTAAGAGGTTTTTTCCTTAAAATTATTTATATTCTGAGGTTCTGTGTGATACATATTTTTTCTAGAAGCCATGGATCAATACAGAGGTGGTGACAATATTTTTTTTAATGTATCAACTGTTAGCTTGAAATCTGAATAAAGATATTCCCAATTGCAAGAAATGTAGTTTGATAGCATAATGGTTTTTTAAAATAAAAATGTTAAGGATAGGTTTTATTATAATTATCCAATTCTTACTATTACAACATTTGAAAAAGAATTTCTCTATCTTAGTAAGAAAGAAAGCAGAAATCTGTATACTGTCTCTAAGCTTGATCGGAAGAGGAATCCAAAATATAAACACGCATCATATAATGTTTCTTTTACAAGGTTTATTTTTATGTGACACACAGATTTCTTAGGTGTGATACATTCTTTAGTTAGAAATAATTTTTGTTATAATATTGACAGTTATTTGTGGTATTTATTAAATGTTTTTACTTTTTAGATTGAAAAGATATGAATGAGTATCCTAAAAAAAGAAAAAGGAAGACTTTACATCCTTCTCGTTATTCAGGTTAGTGTATAATTGAATTACTTTAAAGGTGGGTGTACATACTTTCCATGAAATTGTATTCTTATCCATTTTCTCATAAATGATTTAGAGAAGAGTTAAATGTCTGATCAATTTTTAGGTCAGAGAAACTTTAATTAAATCCTCTGATATATATTCTTTATTATCTACCATGTGCTAGAGACATTAAAACTTTACAGACATTATTATATTTAATCTTCATGATTTTAGATATTTAAAGTTTGTTATTCTTGATTACTTACTTATGTAGCCTAATTGCTTTTGCCTGATTACCAAGTTGTGCTTGAGACCCAATGATAATTTAAAGGTATTTTGCCTTACCAAGGGAACAAAACAATATATATATACATTCTTTTCAGAAGTGTGAACTTTCATTTTGATTATGTGATTTGTGATTGAGCTTGTATTCACAGCATAAAGCTTTGTGGCCATTTCTGACATACCTTACACATACTTGACAGTCTCAGACATACCTGTTAGCTTACCCCCTGCTCACCTTCTTATCTGAGAAAACTGAGCCTGATCTACTGCTTACTGGTGTTTTTTAAGCAAGATTTAAAGTGACTATATTCAGAAGCCCTCATTGGACCTCAGGCCATTTCCCCTATGTACTATGTTTTCTTTGCATGATGGCATACCTTCCTAGTAGTTAACACAGCATTTATTATATATCTGTATTATTTTAAAATGTATAATTTATGCTTCTCTTAAAGCTAAATGTTAGTATTATTAAATCTGAAATATAAGTTTAAAAACCTAGAAAAATAAACTTTCATTATAGATACTATATTTTTATCATTAAAATTTGAGCGAGCTAAGGATATATACAGCTCAGAGGTAGAGTACTTGCCTAGCACGCAGAAGGTCCTGGGTTCAATCCCCAGCACCAAAAAAAAGAAAGAAGCCTTTGAAAATGTTGTGAATGTGACTCTTAAAGATATATCTAATTTATGTTTGAAACATTTTTAAAAATTTCTTTTATTGTTTTATATTCAGATTCCTCTGGAATAAGCAGAATTGCAGATGGATTCAATGGGATTTTTTCTGATCATTGTTACAGTGTCTGCTCTATGAGACAGCCAGACTTAAAATATTTTGACAACAAAGGTATATTTAGTATCTTCCAAAATATTTCTCTTTGAATTGATTTTATAGTGACTGGGTATACTGCTCTATGGTAGAGTCCTTGCCTAGCATGCATGAGGCCCTGGGTTTGATCCTAACACTGCTAAAAGAAAAAAAAAATTGCTTTTACACATTTTTATTTTTTCTTATTTGAAATGGTAGGTGGATCTGGGTGTGGTGGCACATGCCTATAATCCCAGCAACTTGGAAGGCCAAGACAGGAGGATTGCAAGTTTGAGGCCAGCCTCAGCAATTTAGCAAAATCCTGTCTTAAAAATATAAAGGACTATGGGTTTAGCTTAGTGGTAGAGTGCCCCTGGATTCCATCCCCAGTACCCTCCCCCAAAAAAAGAGGAAGAAAAAAAAGAAAAGTAGATGAATTGTTGGGTTGATGATTTAAAAACAGACAAGAGTTCGAATTTATTATAACGTAAGAAAACAGTGTTTTGGTATTTTTCTTTTAAGAAAGCAAGTAATTTTCATTTTTAACATTTTTTTCAGACATATAAATAAAAAACACACCTTCTTAAATTCTGTTTAGTTGTGTAGGAATTGGTGGAAAAGCAGGAGTAATGTAGAGTTGGAAGCATTTATGGTAAAGGGTTAAGAACAGTGTTACCCATAGCTCTTCCACTCAGCTGTACCTCAGTCTGAAAGGCTAATAGATGGAAAGAACAGGGGATGATCAAGGTCAACATCAACAGTTACAAGTCATGTTATAAATCTTGCATCTTCTGTTGACTCCTCTTTTCTAGGGCACTGAGTAATCACTGACACAACTAATTCCTTTGGGCTCCTATTATAAGCAGAGAAACATAAGTTATAAAAAACATGTGGAGTCAGATATCATTGTGAACTTATGTTTAGCTTGATATAGATTCAGATTGTTATATACAGAAGTGTTAATAGATGTGCATATTTATCTGTGGTAGTAGACACACATTTTTTGTTCTGTTAACTGAGAGGATCTAAGAGAAATGGTACTTCAGTAGTAGTGATCATATTTTATGTCCATATCTTGGTTTCTAATACTATTCTTAAGTATAAGGAACTAAGTTCTGGAGAAATGGTTGAATCTAGGTCTGGGGCAAGAGCTATACAGTGAACCTGGAACTTGTTGTAGTACTGGAAAATAGGGAAGTACTTTTAAAACAAAACAGGAGGCTGAGGCAGAAAAATTGTAAGTTCAAGGCCAGTTTGGGCAACTTAGCAAGACCCTATCTCAATATTTTAAAAAGGACTAAGGACCGTAAAGAAAAATTAAATTACATCATTTGCAGGAAAATGAATAGAACTTCAGCACATTATGTTAAGCAAAGTAAGCCAAATTCAGAAGGTCAAGAGTTATATGTTTTATGTCATATGTGGAAGCTAGACAGGAAAAAGGAAAAGAAAGTGGGGTGCATCTCATGAAAATAAAAGTAAAGAGACGAGGGGATGCCAGGGATAGTGGCACATGCCTGTAGTCCCAGTGTCTCAGGAGGTCAAAGCAGGAGAATCACAAGTTCAAAGCCAGCCTCAGCAATTTAGCTAGACCAATCTCAAAATAAAATATAAAAAGGACTGGGGACTTGTTTCTACAGTAGTTAAGTACCCCGGGACTCAATCCCTGGTACACTCCCCCCACAAAAAAAAGGATGAAGCAGTACTGGAAAATGATATTGGCCAAATTACATTGTTAAATTTGTGTGCATGTATGAATATGTAACAAAAAATCCCACAATTATGTCTAACTGTAATGCACCAATAAAAAAAATAAGGGAAAAATATTTAAGTTTAAAAGTTAAAAGGGCTTAGCATGTGTGAGGCCCTGGGTTCAATCCTCAGTACCACAAAACAAACGAAAAAAAAAAAAAAAAAAAAAAACACTACCTAGAACATACATACACACTTGATTAGGAGTATGCTAAAGGAGCATAAGAATTCCAGCTGAAAGAGCTCCCAATAGCCAAAGCTAAAATAATTTGAGGGAAAAAACAAGACAAATTATAACCCAAAGTATCAATTTAATATCCAGAGCCCATACTGATGTAGATGATTGGATAATAAATAAGGAGTATAAAACAAATCTGTATAGAAGAAAACCAGATTATTTATGTAGCTACCCTTTTCCTCAAGGAAATGGAACATAATTTCTTACTCTTTACTTGTTAGCTGCACATAGTGATGTCCTTTCAAAAGGTAGAGTATGGAATTAAAGAGTGACTTTATAATGGAGAAACCTAACTACTACCTTAGCTAGGTGATCAAGGTCAACATCACCAGTTATAAATCATGTTGATAGTATGCACTCTTGGTAAGATGTAATGAAAATCATAGTTTACCTCAGAGTTGTACCACCCAATAACTCATGATTCCAGTGTAGCCATAAGAAAAAAAAACAGCAAACAGATTGCATTATTGAGACATTCTACAAAATACCTGACCAGTAGTCCTCAAAACAGTCAGAGACACCAGTAGCCTAAAGAGACAGGACAACTAAATATAATATGGGATCCTGGAACAGAAAAAAGTCATTAGATAGAAACAAACAGGGTAAAGTATGGACTTGAATTAATAATAATGTATCACTAATAATATGTCAGTCATTAATTATGACAAATATACCATAAGATATTAATAATGGGGAAACAGTAGGATACATAGGAATGATGTTCATAACTTTCCATAAATCTGAAACCTATAAAAAAACAAAGTCTATTAAAAAAAAAAAACACATGGGCTGGGGATATAACTCAGTGGTAAATCACCCCTGGATTCAAGCCCAGTACTGCAAAAATAAAATAAAAACATGTCAAAGTCCAATTTTCTCTATTGAAGCCATTTTGTCTGTGGACCTCTATTTCCATTTCTCCATGCTAACTTGATGGAAGCTGGGCTGAGAAAATAAAACCTTATTCAGATTCAATAACTTAAAATTCCTAAGCAAGTTCAAAAAGTGAATTTTTGTCCAAATGGGGCATAAAAGCAAAAGTAGTTGCTTATTTGGGCAGGTTGTTTGTTTGTGGTATATAGATAACATCTCTCTTCATGGCTAAATCTAAGTCCTTAGTTTCTATTGGAATTCAAGATTATATTAAAAGTGGTGCTTTATTTTATGTTTAATTCTTTGATATAAATAATATTTTTCCAAATTCCTTTTTACAGATGATGATTCTGATACTGAGACATCAAATGACTTGCCAAAATTTGCAGATGGAATCAAGGCCAGAAACAGAAATCAGAACTATCTGGTTCCCAGTCCTGTACTTAGAATTATAGACCACACTGCCTTTTCTACAGGTTAGGGAAAACTAATCATATTGGCATATTTTCTGTAGACCCATGAAAAAAACAGTGCATACCATAAATTTCTTTTTGTGCTGTGGTATCTAATTGTTCTATTTAGTAGTGGTAATATTACAATAGACTTGTTTCATTTTTCAGAAAAATCTGCTGATGTAGAAATTTGTGATGAAGAGTGTGATTCACCCGAATCAGTCAACCAACAAACTCAAGAGGAGAGTCCTATAGAAGTTCACACCGCCGAGGATGTCCCCATTGCTGTAGAAGTGCATGCAATTTCGGAGGATTATGACATAGAGACAGAAAACAATTCTTCCGAGAGTCTCCAAGACCAAACTGATGAAGAACCACCAGCTAAACTTTGTAAAATTCTTGACAAGAGCCAAGCTTTGAATGTGACTGCCCAGCAGAAATGGCCTTTACTGAGAGCTAATAGCAGTGGCCTCTATAAATGTGAACTTTGTGAATTCAATAGTAAATATTTTTCTGATTTAAAACAGCATATGATCCTGAAACATAAACGTACTGATTCAAATGTGTGTCGAGTATGCAAGGAAAGCTTCTCTACCAACATGCTTCTGATCGAACATGCCAAACTACATGAAGAGGATCCCTACATCTGTAAATACTGCGATTACAGGACAGTAATTTTTGAGAACCTCAGCCAGCACATTGCAGACACCCACTTTAGCGATCACTTGTATTGGTGTGAGCAGTGTGACATGCAGTTCTCCTCAAGCAGTGAACTCTACTTACATTTCCAGGAGCACAGCTGTGATGAACAGTACTTGTGTCAGTTCTGTGAACATGAAACGAATGATCCAGAAGACTTGCATAGCCATGTGGTAAATGAGCATGCGTGTAAATTAATAGAACTAAGCGATAAGTATAACAATGGAGAACATGGACAATACAGCCTCTTAAGCAAAATTACCTTTGACAAATGTAAGAACTTCTTTGTATGTCAAGTATGTGGTTTTCGGAGTAGACTTCATACAAATGTTAACAGGCATGTTGCTATTGAACATACTAAAATATTTCCTCATGTTTGTGATGATTGTGGGAAGGGCTTTTCAAGCATGCTAGAATATTGCAAGCATTTAAATTCACATTTATCTGAAGGGATTTATTTATGTCAATATTGTGAATATTCAACAGGACAGATCGAAGATCTTAAAATTCATCTAGATTTCAAGCATTCGGCTGACTTACCTCATAAATGTAGTGACTGCTTGATGAGGTTTGGAAATGAAAGGGAATTAATAAGTCACCTTCCAGTCCATGAAACAACTTGATTATTCTCTTTGACTTACATAATGTTTTTGTAAAATAATAAATTCAACTTTTTTTGAGATGTTAAAATGGGTAATTTTAAACACATCTTATGAGATTTGCCTTTTAACAAGTAACATTTTCCAGTATGTAATTATACCTTAGGTGTGGTATTTTCAATTGCATGGTAGTATATAGTTTTAATCATTCTTCGTGACTGTAATCTGCATGTGGTCCAGTTTTATGAATTGAGAAGAAACAGATGTACTGAAAAAACTATCCAGTTTTCCTTCCTTAACCCTGGGTGCTGTTAACCTTTTTAAACACAAAACAAGCTTATTTTTTTGTGTATAAAGTCATTAAATTATTGTACTACCAGAACTAAAAGAACATACACATTTAAGTCCATTCACACTCCCATTAATAAGAAACCAACCCCGCCTTTTGTAGTCCCCATCAGATATTAACCCCTAAGCAATCAGTAGACTGATTAATAACAGTAGGAAGTCTTTATTATAGAAGGGGGGAAATGCCATTTTCTTGGCAGTTTTTCATTTTTTTTAAACCCCTATCAAATAATTTAAGATGGGGAGATGGTAAGACAATAGATAATTTTTAAAAATTAACCATTTCACAACCAATTAACATTTTATCTTCAGTTATAGAACTATGAAGATATGCCCACCTTCTTTCTTTTTTTTTTGGTACCAGAAATTGAACCCCCAGCACACTTAGCCACTGAGCCACATCCCCAGCTCTTTTTATTTATTTAGAGACAGGGTCTCACTAAGTTGCTAAGGCTCACTTTGAACTTGGCATCCTTCTGCCTCACCCTCCCAAGCCAATGGGATTACAAATGTGGGCCACCACCCCTGGCTAATGCCCGAACTTATGATACCAAATTGATCATTGAGAAAACCATAACTATTAAGTTAGGAAGATCTGGGTAATAAGGGGTTGCTGGCATGATTAATGTATAAAGGGCTGGGGAGATAGCTCAGCTGGTAGAGTGCTTGCCTCGAAAGCACAAGACCCTGAGTTCGATCCCCAGTACCGCAAAAAAAAAAAAATGTATAAATTACTTCTGATAATGCTAAATTAGCTTTATGATTTTTATTTACTGTAGCAACCTTAAATTACTACAGACTGAGTTGCTTAAATAGCAGTTTATTGAACTTCTGAAGGACAGAAGTTCAAAATCAAGGTTTTGGCACAGTTTGTTCCTTCTGTGAGGGAATAATCTGTTCCAGACCCCTCTCTTTGGCTTATGCATGGTCATATTCATGTTAATAGGGTATTCTCTCTGTATGGAAGTCTTGTTTCCAAATTTCCTCTTTATAGACTTAACAGTCATGCATTAGGGCCTGTACTACCAGCTTCATTTTAATTTGATAAAGATTCAGTAAGGCCTAAAGTACTGGGGATTAGGACTTCTAACATAGGAATTTGGGGGGCCAACCAGAGTTCATAGCTTCTAAAATAGTATCAAGAAGAGAGAATTTTTAAAAATGTTTGTATTAGTGCATTATGATTATCCATAATAGTGGGGTTTATTGTGACATTCATACATGCACAAAGTACAATTTGTTACATTTCATTTCCCAGTACATTCCTTTTCCCTCCCTCCATCCTTCCCGAGTCCCCTTCCTTTGCTTTAATGATGTAAAAAGATAGAATTGTACTTTTTTTTTCTTTTTTCAATACTGGGAATTGAATCCAGGGACACTGTACCACTGAGCTACGTCTGCAGCCCTTTTTATTTTTTGAGACAGGGTCTTGCTGAATTGCTATGGCTGTGTTCAAACTTTGATCCTTCTGCATTAGCCTCCTGAGTCGCTGGAATTATGCCTGATGTCACTCTCATATTTAACAAGCATTGCTGCAAACTGTTATTTCCCAGAGGTATTGATACTGTCAAAAAGACCAATTTACAATCAGGGAATTTGGTTTTATTTTGAGAAGGGTGACTGCAACAAATATCCTCAAATCCATCCCATCATTTTGCTGGTCATAGTGATTCATTCTGTAATCCCAGCTACTCAGCAGGCTGAGGCAAGAGGACTGCAAGTTCAAGGCCAGCCTGGGCAATTTACCAAGCTACTATCTCAAAATAATAATAAAACCTTATTTCTATTTTTGTCATAGAAGCATACTTAAGTTCCTAAAAACTCAACATTCCATCTGATTATAATATTCCTGGTAGGACTGTGCTGGTACAAATTTTCTCAGAAGACCTAAAATTTTAGCAGTTTTGTATGTAAGAGAACCTTAGAAATCCTCCAGTTTTCTAAGTTTTTTTGGTACTGGGATTGAACCCAGGAGAGAGTTGCTATTGAGTGACATCTCCACACTTTCTATATTTTATTTTGAGATGGGCCTCACTAAGTTGTTGAGGGTTTTATTCAATTGCCAGGCTGGCCTCAAACCTGTGATACTCCTATCTCAGCCTCCCAGATTGCTGACATTACAAGTGTATGCCACAACAGCAACCCAGTTTCCTACAGGAACAGGTTGTTAAAAGACCAAGGACACATACCCGCCTACAGCACACAGGCATGGAATCCTAGTCATTTGGCTTACGGCCTAGTGGTGTCTCCATTACACCATGTTACGTAAATCTAATCTTTGTCCTTGGGGTGTTTTGCATGAGTACTTCACCTAGCCATTCACCTAACTTCTTGATAATTGTTTTTCATACTTTTTGATACATATCTGCCTTTGGGAATTTGATTTTTAGGAAGCAAACCAAAATGCCTTGGTGTTTAAAAAAAAAAAAATAGCATGGCCATGCAGGCCTGTAATCCTCACTACTATGGAGGCTGAAGCAAAATGATCACAAGTTCTATGACAGCCTGGGCAACCTAGCAAGACCCTGTCTCAAAATAAAAAGAGTTGGGGAAGTAGCTCAGTGGTAGAGTGCTTTCCTAGGATGTACTAGACCCTGAGTTTGATCCCAGTACTGGGGAAAAAAAAAAAAAAAAAATCTTTTATTGTTTTACTCTATCAGTAAACTACTCAAAAGATACAAATCCAAGTATTAAAACCATATAATTTCCTACTTCTTTTAATTTTTATTTAATTTATTTATTTATTTATTTTGGTACCAGGGATTGAACACAGGGCCACTTAATCACTGAACCACTTCCCCAGTCCTTTTGTTTATTTTGAGACTTAGGTACTAAATTACCTAGAATCTCACTAAATTGCTGAGGCTGGCTTGAAACTTGAGATCCTCCTGCCTCAGCCTCCTGGGTCCCTGGGATTACAGGGACACCACTGAACCTGGTTTATAATTTTCCACTTTTTGATGAATTTGCAGCATTAGGTTGTATTCCACTGACTTGGTTCAATAAAAACAGTTTTCAAATAAGACTATGATTAACCACAAATTGCTAAAGTAGTTGAGCTGCATTTTCAGTTTAATAAGTTTTGGAAAAGAAAACCTATCTAAAAAGAAAAATTTCTAACTACTTTTGGACTTTTTCCCCCTTCAAGGACAAGCCACAGCCACTATACCCTTTTGTGACTTGATCTACAATTCAAGTCAGAATACATAATGATTTTTATGAACATTACAACAGAAGTTTTTGCAGCAGTGAACAAAAATGGTCATCATTTTTTTTCTTGCCTTTTTTATAATCACTTTGCAATGAATTATTACTTTGGAAATTTCAAAGTATTTCCTTGTACTCTAGAATGAAAATGGTTGTACACTGTTCAAAAGCTTTTACCTGCTTATTAATTTCCCAGTTTTACCATTTTAAATGCAGGTAAGGCATTTAGGTTTTAAAGACTAACACTCTTCTAATTGTTAAATCTAACTTACAAAAGCATTGGATTAACTTAATTCCTAGCACTTTTCAATTAACTTTATAACTTGAAGTTAAATATATTTTCCAAATTACTGTGATTAATTTCAATGGATTTTAAATGCCTTAAGAAAGCACTATGTGTTATACAAAATTGAAAAAGCTAATAAAAATCAAATGGCAACAGTCCTGTGAGGAAGTAGGTGACTTTACCAAAAAACCAGTATTCATTAGGGATTTAAGTGAACATAAGTAAATTAAGACCAACTATGAATCCTAATAGAGGCATAAATTTGGTTAGTCAGGTTTAACCTGCAGTGAAAATTAGGTTCATCCCTAATTTGTAGGCATGAAATTTGGGGATATAAATTCCTTTGAAACTTTTCTGTTTTATGGAGGGTTGGGGATCAATCCCAGAACTTGCTCATGCTAGGGAAGTGCTTTACCACTGACTATACCTCCAGGTCTCCTTTGTAACATTTAACATCAGTTCTGATGCTGATGAGAATATTGCAAGAACATTTTTTTTATGACACTTTGAGTTATAGATTCATATATACTCCTGATATTTTGTTTTCCATAAATTAACCTTTTAAGATGCTATTTTAAGTCTAAGAAAAAAAGATATGTACTTACCTTATTCACAAAGTTAAAAGTTGTCACATAATTTTCCTGGGTTTTTTTTTGTTTTTTTGTTTTGTTTTGTTTTGTTTTTCCCTCCTTAGTAGTGCTGGGGATTGAACCAGAGCCACATGTTTGGTAGGTGAGAGCTCCAGCACAACCTATAATTTTCATGAGTTTATGTGACGTTATATGTTCAATTTGTAAGTTTAAAAACCAAAGTTTTAAGAGTTATCAGTTGTTTGGAATTACTTCATACTACTAATTTGATTTTTTTTTTTTTTTTTTTTTTTTTTTGTACTGAGGATTGAATTCGGAGGCACTTTATCACTGAACAACAGCATCCCCATCCCTTCTGATTTTTTTTGAGACAGGGTCATTCCAAATTACTTGGGGATTCTCCTCCCTCAGGCTCCCAAACAGCTAGGATTACAGGTGTGCTCCACTATGTCAGGCTCAATTGCTAGGATTACTACACTAATGATTTGAAAAATAATTTTCTCAATAAGGGTTTTCCACATTAAAGCATCAGTCTCTACAACTTCCTCATTAAGGTCATTCTCCATAATAAACTTGATGTTACACTGGTAGTTATCTCAATCCAAAAAAAATCTGTGAGAATTTCTTCATTCTAAAAAGAAAGTTTCTTACATTGCTAAATAGGAATATATTATTCACTAATCTTATTTACATAGTTTAGGAGGTGATTAGAGTTTTTAAAAAGGAATTTTCATGTCACAACTTTTAAGTTGGTTATTTATTGTTTCATTTTTTTAATAGACAAATGAATCTGACCTGGATAATTGTTTTTCCTTGATAATAATACTGAGGTGAATTATAGCCTAAAACAAAGTAATGAAAAGTATGTTTTGAAAGAAAATTTAGTTTTCTAGTTTTTAATACCTTATGCAGATAGTGTCCACTTGTGAAAAATAGTGTAGTTGAAATAATTGACCTTTTCACAGTAAAGCTGGGATCAGGAATTGGAATCATACTCATCATATGTAATTTCTGGTGGGAAGTTTCTTTTTAAGCCCATGCTGTTCTGGAGTTTAGTTGACTGAAATTTGAGAATATTGAATTCTCTCATTCTTCCTTTCTACCCTATTCATTTTACACATAGGGTTACCTCTTCATGACATTATTTGTCTGTTTCTAAAACATATTCCTCAAACTATATTCTCCCCAGCACTGGGGATTGAACCCAGGAGTGCTCTACCACTGAGCTACATCCCCAGTCCTTTTTTAAAAATTTGAGATAGTGTCTAGCTAAATTGCTGATGCTGGCCTCAAATTTGCCATCCTCCTGCCTCAGCCTCCCAAGTTGCTGGGATTACAGATGTGTCCACATTCCTGGTCCTCAAAGTATATTCTATGGCTGATTTTTATAATCTCTGTAACTCTTCCTCACCTTATTTGGATTTTCATAAAGTCCCAATTCAAGTTTTCCAAACTAACAAAATGAGTCACAGTGGACTAATTGTTTCCCCTCTAAAATTCTTAGATTGAATCCTAACCTCCAGTGAAATGGTACTAGGATGCTGGGGCCTTTGGGAAAGTAATTAGGTCATGAGAGTGGAGTCTCAAGGGAATTAGTGCCCTTATAAAAGGGACCCTTGAGAGCTCTCTCATCCTTTTTTCATGAGGGTATAAGAAGTCAGCAGTCTGCACTGGAAGAGGACCTCCACCAAAACCCAAACACGCCAGCTCCCTAACCTCCCAATTCCAGCTTCCAGGATTGAAAGAAAGAAATTTCTCCTATTAATAAGCTGTCAATCTGGAATTTTTATTATAGCACCCCGGACTAAGACACAGTGGATTTGTTTTCTCTTACTCTTCTCTCTAGTCTCTCTAAAATAAATAAATAAATAAATAAATAAATAAATAAATAAAACAAAAAACAAAAACCCAGCCTATTTATGCCATTATACCATACTGCTTACTTGTACACACTATATTTTAAATGTAACAACCTAAGAGTAACTTGGCTATGCTAAATTCGTACATTTCAAATGCATGTATTTTAGATTTTAAGCAGCAGAACATCATGGCACAGATTTTAATACACAACTTCTTTATAGTTACAAAATTATGGTTAAGTTCCTTATGGTATTGATCCAATTTTGGTTAGTGAGCAACTAAAATGTCAAAGAAAAAAATAATATAAAATGACAATATTATATCTGGAGGAACCTCAGGCTCATAACGTACATATAACATATAAAATAATTATATATGGTATATAGTTTTTGATTTTCATGGTTGTAAATTATGTGTTCTAAAATTTGGCACACCAAATCTTTGGTTCATGTATATTTTTATGATAAGACTAATTTTTTAAGAAAAACAAATTCATCTAAAGAAAAATATTGGTGGTTGGGCATAATGGACCATGCCTGTAATCCCAGGGACTCAGGAGGCTGAGGCATGAGGATTGCCAATTTAAAGCCAGCCTCAGCAATTTAGCAAAGCTGTAAGCAACCTAGCGAGACTCTATTTCAATATAAAAAGGGCTGGGGATGTTGCTCAGTGGTTAAGCGCTGTTGGATTCAATTCCTGGTACAAAAAAACAACAAAAAAAGCTAGCGTCAGCAATTTAGGCCCTAAGCAATTTAGCAAGACCCTGTCTCAAAAATAACAGGGCTGGGGATATAGCTCAGTTGGTAGAGTGTTTGCCTTGGAAGCACAAGGCCCTGGGTTCAATCCCCAGCACTGCAAAAAATAAATAAATAAATAAATAAAAAGGAATTTAAAAAAGAGCTGGGAATGTGGCTCAGTGGTTGAGCGACCCTGGATTCAAGCTCTGGTAACAAAACAACAACAAAAAAAGTTGCCAGCCATGGTGGCATGCAACTGTAATCCCCGTCATTGAGCCCAGCCTCAGCGACTTAATGACACTGTGTCTCAAAATAAAAAATAAACTCTCTGCTTTCTGATCGTCATGTGCACTGCTTCCTTTCTCCATACTCCTCCACTCCGATGTTCTGCTCACCTTGAGGCCCAAGGAATGGAGCCAGCCTTTATGGATTGAGACTTCTGAAACCCAAACCCAAACCATGAATGTTAATGAACTACTTGTTATACAATTTTTGGCTTTTTGTTTTCAACTGAAATGAAAACCTAACATTCCTACAAGTGAAAATGAAATAAATTTTAGAATTTTTTTTTAATTGTAAACAAATGGGGTACAACTTGTTTCTCTGGTTGTACACGAAGTAGAGGCATACCATTTGTGTAATCATACATTTACATAGGGTAATGGTGTTTGATTCATTCTGTTATTTTTTCCTTCCCCCCACCCCTCCCACCCCTCTTTTCCCTCTATACAGTCCCTCCCCTCTTCCTCCATTCTTGTTTCCCTCCCACCCCCCACATTCTAGGATTTTAAGAAGCATCTGTGAAAATTGACAGAATGTGGATGAAGATAGATGGTTGGAAGGTACCTGGCCTTGAGCATCCTGCAGTGATCTTTCAAACCTCTCCTGGGATCTTCACAAGCTAGACCCAGCAGGGAGCATTGCAAAATGTGCTGGAAAGGAAATCAGAGAGCTTCCATTTGAATCTTATGTGTATCATTTATTGTCAGTTTTACATTATAGACAAGTTATTACTATTTCTCAAGAGTAGAAATAATATATAATATATTCTTAACTGTAGGGGATGGTGTTTGCTTTTTGAATTTTGAATGGGGAGATAATAATAATTATATTACTACCACCAGGTGGAGGGGCACATATCTGTAATCCCAGCCACTTGGGAGGCCAAGGTAGGATTACAAGTTCAAGCCCAGCTTCAGGAATTAAGTCAGACCCTAAGCAACTTAGAAAGACTGTCTGGAAATAAAAAATAACATGGGCTGGGGATGTGGCTCAGTGGTTAAGTATCCCTGGGTTCAATCCCTACCCCAAATTTTTATTAGTAGTAACAGGTACCATGATTGAATCCTATCAAGTCTATACCATGGAGGTAAATATTTTACATATACTGTATTATTTAAATTCCACAATGATTGTGTGTTTGGTGTCACTTTTTACTTGTATGCTGTTGGTGAGAGAACTCACAGAAGTTAATTACATTATCTTACATTACAGGTCTGGAAGCATTAGACATGGAACTCTAACCTACATTAGCTTACTCAAAAGACCATGCATGTAGTCAGTATTCATACATAATAAAAACTCACTGAAGCAATATAAAAATGTGAGGTCTTTATGAATATTGACCCATAATAACCGTGGAGTCTGTTAGCTTATTGTACACAAAATAAATGCACTATGCTTTTCTTATATAAATAAGTAAATAAAAATAAAAAATAAAAAAAATGCTGGGGATATAGCCCCTAAATTCAATTCCTAGGACAAAAAACTAAAAATAAAAAAATTAGAAAATGATGTAAAGCCGGGCATGGTGGTGCTCACCTGTAATCCCAGTGGCTCAGGGGGCTGAGACAGGAGAATTGCAAGTTCAAGGCCATCCTCAGCAACTTAGCAAGATGCTGTCTCAAAATAAAAAAAAAAATAAATAAAAAGGGATGTACCTCAGTGGAAGAGCATCGCTGGGTTCAATCCCCAGTACTGAAAAAAAAAATGGAATTTCATATTCTCAAATTTCAGTCATTTATGCATCACAAGTGTGCCTGGCTAATATGGAATTCCAATCTAAACTTGCTTTTAGCTTAGAAAAATGATTCTTTAATAAAAGAATCACAACTTCTAACCACTCTTTTAAAGAATTTTCCTTAGAGAAATTTAAAACGTGCCCAATTTTTTTTCACTGAACATATTTGATGCCTGAAAAGAGAAAATGACAAGAGTAGGGACCAAAGCATGATTCTTGATTTCTAATCTCTGTTCCCTAAATATAAATTGTATGATTATGACCATGAACAATGAATAAAATGTTACTAAGTTTCTCTCAAATAGTTCATGGACTGTTTATAACTCCTTAAAAACTCTACTCCTTTATTCATCACTTTATAAACAGCTATCTACTATCAAGCTAAGTGCTTAGGGATGCAAAGATAAATAAAATATGGTTCTTTACTTCAAAAAGATATACCTTATTACGTAAGAAACTTCATCACATTTCTGAACTTGCATTAAATGTCAAACTGAATGACTTTTGTGTTTCTGTTTGCTTTACATATAGTGCTACCATAACCATACTTGTGACTAAATACTGCAAAATATTATCCAGAGTAGTAAAAATTTACACTGTCATCAGTGGATCATATTTCCTTACATCTCTATCAACAATATCATACGATTTTTAAATCTTCTGCATGTCTCAGGTGTATAAAGTAATACATTGTTTAAATTTACAAGGTTGATAATATCTTAATCTGCTTAAGAGCCATTTTAAAAATTTTTCTCATTTTGTGAAACTGCTTCTCCTTCTTTTTCTTTTTATCCTTTTTTTTTTTTATTTTTGAGATAGGGTCTTCCTGTGTTGCCCAGGCTAGCCTTGAACTTGTGTGTCCAAGTTATCCTCCTGCCTCAGTCTCTGGAGTAGCTGAGACTAGAGACATGTGTTACCATGACTATTTTTGCTTCTCCATATTTTTTGTCCACTTTTCTATTGGGTTTTCTGATCAATTTTCAGAAATTCTTTATGTATTTTAAATACTGGTTTTTTTTTCTTTTCTTTTTTTTTTTACAGTACTGGGGATTGAACCCAGGCCTTACACAGGCTAGGGAATTGCTCTACCGCTGAGATACATCCCTAGTCCTGATTTTCTTGTTTGTTTTTGGTGCTGGAGATACACTCAAGTGTTGCGTGCATGCTAAGCATGCACTTTACCACTCAACTATATCCCTAACTCTTTTTTGGGAGGCAGAGATACAGGGAATTGAACTCAGGGGCACCCTAATCACTAAGCCACCTCCCCAACCCTATTTCTATTTTATTTAGAGACAGGGTCTCACTGAGTTGCTTAGTACCTTGCTTTTGCTCACACTGGCTTTGAACTTGTGATCCTCCTGTCTCAGCTTTCCCAGCTGCTGAGATTACAGGCATGTGTTACCATGCCCTCCTTATACCCCTAACTCTCATTTATTTTGTACTGGTGCTTTAACCCAGGGACACTTTACCACTTAAATACATCCCCAAACCTCTATTTTTTGAGACAGAGTCTCAAGTTTTATTTTTGTTCATTCAAGTTAAGCTTTCCCCCCAATATTATCAGTTTAAAAATTCATCTTCTTCCATTGACTCATGCTACTAATTTTGTCAAGCATCAACTCCTCATAGGCATAATCAGAATTATGGGTCTGTGCCTGTACTTTTGATATTCCATTGTTTGTTTCCCCAACAGTACCACACCCTTTAATAATAATAGCATGCTTTAAGTATTATGGCTCAGAAATATGTTTTATCATGTTGTGTGAATTCATTATCTCTAGTCTGAGAACTGTTTGTCATTGGTAGAGTTGTTCTTCCTCCATGTAAATTAGAACTAGTTCCAATTCCATCCAAAGTCTTTTTAGTACTTTAACAATAATTGCATTAAAATTAAAGGAGGTAATCCTGGGTGATCGGAGTGAGCCTGAACCAGTTAGTTCAAAGGTCAGAAGAACAGAACCAAGGCTTCCCTAAGTAGAAGTCCCTCTGGACTACAGTGTCATGGCCTGCTCAAGAGTTTCCGACCTTACTGATGGGCTGCTTTATATATTTTGGTCTTGCACAGTCTATGCACTCATATGAGCCACTTCCTTACAATCTCATCCTCTGTATCATAACTGAAACATACAAGAACATAACAAAGTATGAGACCATACATGATCATTTGCATTCAATAGGAATAGTTTTAAAAAAAACTTTTTTTTTTTGGTACTGGGATGCTTAACCACTGCGCCACATTCCCAGCCTTTTTTGAAAAATATATTTTATTTAGAGACAGAGTCTTGCTGAGTTGCTCAGGGCCTCGCTAAGTTGCTGAGGTTGACTTTGAACTTGCAAACCTCCTGCCTCAGCCTCTTGAGTCACTGCAATTACAGGGATGTGCCATCACACCCGGCCTAGTTTTAGATCTTTAATGGGAAAAAAGTAGCTTTTTATTTCCTTTTCTTTTGTCTTAATCTAGATGGGGTCTCATTATGTTGTCTAGGCTGACCTTGAACTCCTGGGCCCAAGTACTCCTACTGCCTCAGATCACATAGTAGTTGGAATTATAGCTGTGTGCCCACGTGTGCAATTGGGTAAGACTGGAAAAAATTTTTGAACAGGACTGGGATGTAGCTCAGAAGGTAGAGAACTTGCCTAGCATTCACAGGGCCTTGGTTTTGATCCCTACTACCACAAAAAAAGAAAATAACATATATTTCTTTCTTTCTTTTTGTACCAGGGATTGAACCCAGGGGTACCTAACCACTGAACCATATCCCCGTCCTTTCTTTCTTTTTTTTTTCCTTTTTAATTTTGAGACAGGGTCTGGCTAGGTTGCTTAGGGCCTCACTAAGTTGCTGAGGTTGGCTTTGAACTCAAAATCCTCCTGCCTCAGCCTCCTGAACTGCTGGGATTACATGCTGTGTCCAGTTCTTTTTCTTTTTCCTTAAGGTTTCTAAAGATTCCTAGCAGAAATGATGACCATGCTGTGTGTGTGTGTGTGTGTGTGTGTTTATAGGGTGGGGAAAGTGGACAGGGAGAGAAGAAAATGGGTAAAAGTTGTAAAATACCATGAAACCAAATGATTCCAGCTTATTTTAAAATTACACCTAGGGTTTTACTATGTTACTGCTAATAAAAACCATCTTTTACCAAATCCCTCTAATTGTAGCCAATGGACTAATCTGATTAATAAACAGTATATAGATCTGGGGATGTAGCTCAGTAGTAGAGTACTTGTGTAGCATGTGCAAGGCCCTGGGTTTGATCTGCAGCACTGCAAAAACAACCATAAGCAATAAAAGCCCCCAAATGTGGAATCTCTCCATGGTCTACTGCCCAGAGTGACTAGAATGATCTTTTAAAACGTAAATCAGATCATATTACTTTCTGGGCCCCAAACTTTCCAACAGCTTGCCATTGCATTTACAATAAAATGCAAAGTTCTGATCTCAACCTCTATGATTCCACATCTGCCTACTTCCCTAAACTTATTTCCCTCATTTTCCTTTTCCCTTTATATACCCACCCATTCTGGCCTCCTTTCTTTTCATCAGCTATACCACTGTACTTCCTGTGAGTGTTTGGACTTCCTATTCCAACTATTTTGGGCACTCTTCCTTCAGATATTTCTAGGGTTGGCTTCCTGGGGAAAAGTTGCTGGGAAATGTTACTTCCTTAGTAAGAACTCAGTCTCTTTCTCATTTTTCTTAAGAAAGTCTACCCCACTGTCATTGGGGATTTTTTTCCTTCAGAGTAGTAAGCACTATCTGAAATGACCTAATTTACTGTTATTTGCTTATTGAAAATAATCTGTCCCAACAGAACAATAAGTATCTAGTTCTTACTTTATGCCCAACAGTATTCTAAGCTGAAAATCACAATCCATGAAGCAGGTATCATCACTATTTTGATTTTATAGATGAAATACCTGTGGTCCAGACAGATTAAGTGGCTTCACTTGCACCTCATTTGCGAGCTCTGCAAAGAAATATACATGATTCTCTGTTGAGCCACATACAGACCACCAGCCAGCTGCCACTCTCCAGAGATGTGAGAAATGCAGATTCTCAGGCTACACCACTGACCAAGAGGACCAGAATCTGCAGTTTAACAAGATTCCCAGATGATTCCTAATGTTTAAGAAGCACTAGTCAAAGACACGTGATACTCCTAAATCTCACCTCCAAAGTAATCACACACACACTCCTGTACTTGAAACCCAGGAAGCCAATCACCCAAAAAGAGCAGTGGAGGGGCCAAAAGATTTTCCTTTGGTTGTTGGCCTGCTAAACATGAATCCCCCTGCTCACGCTGTCAAGACCCCCACATCTTTCAGTTGTTCCTAAACAACTAGACATACGTAGGCTGGACAGAGTTTTGGAGATGTGGAGGGAGGAGGAAGGAAAAGCACACTTGTTAGCCGTCCCTGCCCACAGCAAGCCTTGCCTTCTGCCCTTAAAGAAAATGGCGCCCCGCGCAGATGCGTTTCCGGCCACGGAGCCCAACATAATAGGAGAGGGTCAGAGACCGGAAGTCCCCGCCCTTTTGCCACTCCTCCCGCCTCCCCTGGGCGTCCAGCCTCTCTGGGGAGGATGAGGCAGCCGGGGGGCTGTGGCGGAGCCGCGGTTGCCGGGTGACAAGTCAGAGCTGGGATCGTGTGAGTGCCCGCTGCCTTGACCGCTGGCTGATTCGCGACGCTCTGGGTGACCTTCGAGGGACAAGGGGCGGAGAGTTAATTGTTGGCCGAGCTCTCTGTGACGGGGCGCCGCCGCCGCCGCGGGTCCTACGGGGAAAGAGCAAGCGAACTGGGGGGCCGGCGGGACCCACGAGGCCAGAGCCCGGGGCGGGTGGGGGTTCGGGACCGCGTCCGGCGCGCGGGGCGTGCGGGGCGTGCAGGGTCTGGCCCTGAACCTTGCGAGCCGGGCTCCCGCGCCGGCGGTGTCCGTCGTGCAAGGCCTCTCCCCAAGGTAGGTGTTCTCGCCGCGGAGCCGGTGGACGTCCCCGCCCTGCTTTCCCACGCAGCTCCGTGGTGCGCTCATTTCGTGACTCTCTGGAAGGATCCGGCTTCTTTGGGTCACCGTGGTCCAGTCCACGCACACGCCAGGAGCAGAGTGGACTGATTGTCTTTGGTGTTTTTTCTCGTGAGAAGCTTCCAGGGAGGAAATTTTTTTTTGAATGTACATTCCTTTAAGTTTTTTTGGTTCATCGGCGGGGAGCGTGAGACTCCGTTAAGCCTTGCCTCCTTGTTTGTTCTGATCAGAGTACTTCTGAACGTCAGTACGGCATTGAGATCTTGGAATTTTATTTCCTCCCTCTCACCTAGAGCTTCTGGTTGGGAAACTTAATAACTTAGTTTTTGTTTGTGAACTTGGCTTCCTCTCACTAACCCAGTTTCCTGATGTACTTAAAAGAGTCACATGCAGTCACGATTTAGCCACAGTTAGTTTCATCTTCACCAAAGGGAAATAAAGTAGAAATTGCATCCAAGATTTTGACCATTATTAGAGGTCATCTATTTTAGTGAGCTAGCATTCAAAAGTAGCCTGTAATTTCTGACTAAAACATTTTCTGCTCGAAAAAAAAAGCATTTTGTCAGTTGTAATTTATTCCACCTGGGAAGTTAAGGAATGACATGGAATGTGCGTGTCATTATTATTAGGTTTTAATCAGTGCTTTTCTTTTTCAGAGACATGGTCTTTGTGTTGCCCAGGCTCCTGGGTGCAAGTGATATCCCTACCTCAGCACCTAGGTAGCTGGGACGATAAATTGCATTGCAAGCTAAGTACCACTTTTCTAACTTTTTGTTTCTCTCCTTAGTTGCATAATGGCAGAAACTGCTTCTCCACTGAAGCACTTTGTGCTGGCTAAGAAGGCAATTACTACAATATTTGGACAGTTACTGGAGTTTGTTACTGAAGGATCACATTTTGTTGAAGGTTAGTTCCTCTTACGTTCTTAAAATAATGAACTGTTGAAAATATGTAAAAGTGCTTTATTATTTCGACTTGAGCTATTAAACTCGTATTGGACATTGTTCTACTATGAGGGAAAACATAATTAATAAAACCCATTTCTGCTCTCCAGAAAAGCAACTTGTATTAATATTAAGAAATAAGTGCTTATATGTAAGGTACTATTCTAAACATTTTACTATATTAATAATTTCTTCAATCCTTGTATCACAACGCAGTTGGTTATAATCATACTCATTTTGAAGGTAAAGAAACCAAGGCACAGCAAAATTAAACAACTTGCTCAAGATTACACAGCTATAAGTGCTTAGTGAAAAATTAGGCAGTCCATGTTTAGTCTTATACTTATCTTCTTCCCCAGTTTAGCAATTAAATCAAGACCTCAGATTCTATCTTTTCCTCTTATATAAGGCAGAGTTGCAGTGGGGAAAGGGTAAAAGAAGTTTTCATAAAACTTTATTTTCTTTCCTTTCCTTTCATGGTATTAGGAATTTGAACCCAGGAACAGTTTACTACTGGGTTATAGTCTCAGCCCTTATAATTTTTTTTTTTTTTTAATTTAATTTTGAGACAGGATCTTGCTAAGTTGTTGAGGTTGGCCTCAAACTTGGAATCCTCCTGCCTCAGCCTCCCAGGTTGCTGGGATGGTAGATGTGCCCCACTGCCCCTGTCTGGTTTTCATAAAATTCTGTGTAACTGTTCAAACAAAGGTGGTAAGGAATGTCCTCCCAGGATTTGCAAATTTAGAGATAACTATGGAAATTGTGTGTCCATTAAGTAATACAATGAAAGGGTGTTTTTTTTTCCCCTTGTTCCTCCTAACCCTCCCTTACCAGATTTTGAGCTCTTCAGGTCTGGAACCCTATCTCACTTTGTCACTAGCACAAACTCGACACAGTTCAAGTTCTGTTGAATGAAGGGGGAAAAAAGTACTGTTTTCCAATTTGGAAGGAATTTGAGCTGGCACAGAGACGTTAAATTTTTTGAAATATTTTTCTAAGAAAGTTGATAGAAAGTGAAAATGAGGTATTGAGTCTTATAAATTGAACTAGTGAAAAGGCAACTTTTGAATCTGAATTCAATTTTACTGGTTCTAGAACCTCAGAAAAATTGTTGAAAAAATACAAAGCAAATAAATCAGGAACTGCAAAAGTAAAATGAAAAAGTGTACTACTTAAGCCAGTCTTATTTACCAAATGGCACATATTTTTATTAATGTATAAAAAAGTAAATAGATGAAAAACATCAGTTTAATTAGACAAGCACTGGGTAAGTTTTAAGTGGCAGTGTTTGTCTCAAATTAGGATCATTTAGATAGGCAAATGTCTTTACCTTGGAGAAAGAGGTGATAAGAATGTAAATATCAGTTTATCTCTTACTCCTGAAATAAAACAAGTAGAAAAGGTTGTTCTGCTTTTAAACCCTGACTTTTCTAGCTCCCTGGTCCTTGGAGGAGCCAAAGAGGAGGAAAGGTTGAGGTAGGGTGGGCAGGTATCATTAAAGCTGATGAAATGGGATTTAATTTGTAATTCTCTTTCCTCTCTGCCTGTTCATGTTGAGTGAATTGTGTTGCTGCATCCCTGTGGGAAGCAGAAGAAGAAGTGATAAGGTTGCAGGGTCTTTTCTACTCTGGAGACTGAACCATATCTTAATTTCTGAGGGGTTCTTCTTCAAACTTTATGTCTTAGCATGTAGGTCCAGCTTCTCAGGCTACAATTGGGCAAAACAGTAACTGGTGGTTATTAGATTTTTGTTTCTGCTTTTGGAAATGGATTTTTATGTCAGGGAGGTAGTTTGTATTTTTGAGATCTAGATGAATAATAATTTTTGACTAGGTGCTTGCAATTTTTAAGGTGTGAAATTATTTTGGGCAGTATTTATATGACCCATTACAACAGGGCATGTACCTTTTACCAAATACTCAAACTATGAGCATTTTTATTTTTAAAATGTCATTTAAATATAGAACAAAGCCAAAATATATAGTCATAGGTATTCCATTGAATAAGTATTTCTAATACCATTTCAATTTTGCAGCAACATACAGGAATCCAGAACTTGATCGAATAGCCACTGAGGATGACCTGGTGGAAATACAGGGATATAAAAATAAGCTTTCCATCATTGGTGAGGTGCTGTCTCGGAGACACATGAAAGTGGCATTTTTTGGCAGGTAATCCTTTATTAATTATTCTAAGGTAGGTTTCTGGAAATCAGCTTTTCCTGGTCATATTCCCAGCTTTGTCTGATGTTTCAACAAGTTATATTCACACACACACACACACACACATACATGCACATACTGCCCCCCATCCATACCAACAGTTTCTTCCTGTGTTAAATGTGAAAGCTGTTAGCATGTAAAAGAATTTGTCAGTGTAGCTGTCTGGAGTGATAGAGTGATCTCTGCCACAGCTTACACATTAATTTAATAATGAGTTAACGGGCTGGGGACGTAGCCCAGTGGTAGAGCACTCACCTGGCATGCTCAGGGCCCTGGGTTGATTTGTAAAACCTTAGAAGAAAATAAAATTTATTAATTCCCCGTGTACTGTGAACTCTGTTAGGCATGACAAGTGCAAAGATAAATGACTAACCCCATACATTTTTTCTCAGTTATCATGCTTTATCCTATCACAGGAGAAGAGATGTCTCCAGAGGAGGGTCCTGGATAGGTCCTGAGTGATGAAAAAGAATTTCAGCACACTCCAGTCTGAGGCATATACAGATTTATTTAGGAAAGCAGATATATGTTGAAGGGAGAATGTGGGCCATCTGGAGAGTGAGAGATACACTTTTGGGGTTCTTGGCACTTTCAGTGAAATTTGATGAGTGGCAGGTATGGAAAGATATGTAGGGATGATAACAGTCTGGTGATCTCAAGATGGTTTATGGTGTTTTGGTTGTTCTTAGAATCATTAAGCTAATGTGGTATTTATTATCTGATATATAGATGATATTGGAAAGTCCCCATAAATTATAGGTTTCTCAAAATATCATGTCTCTTTGCTTAATCTATATATTGGTAGGTTGTTTATAACAGTGCACAAGAAAATTATCATAAGTAAATTTATGGTTAAGATTTACACATTTTAGATTTATAGATTTTCCAGAAATTTGAGAGTGGTAGGCCTGGGAGAGAGATTGGCTTGGTGAGTGAGAAGTCTGGAAAAGTATGCAGAACATCTGAATTAAAATTTTATTTCCTTGCCCTTCCTTTCTGTTTCCCTTCTATTTCTTTTATTCTATCCTACCTCAATACCAGTAGAAGCATTTATTTACTAAACTAACCTCTAGATCTTCTACACTATTTTCCATCTTAGGGCTTTTGTACTTGCAATATCCTTTGACTAGATCACTCTGCAGACTTAATCCTAAATATTACTACCTCAGAAGCTTTCCTTTATCACTCTATCCAAAAAATTTCTTCTCAATTATTCTTTCTTTTCTTTTTTTTCTTTTTTGGGACATTTAGGCACTGAGCCACATCCCTAGTCCTTTTTATTTTAACTTTTTTAAATTTTGAGACAGGGTCTGACTGAGTTGTGTAGGGCCTTGCTAAGTGGCTGAGGCTGGTCTTGAACTTGGAATCCTCCTGCCTCAGCCTCCCAAGTTACTAGGATTATAGATACATGCCACCATACCTGGCATTCAATTATTCTTTCTTGAAGCACCCTGCTTATGTCTTTCAAAACTTTTCACAAAGTTCTATTATGTTTTCATTTTCTGCTTCTTCCACTTGGTAATATTCTGAGGGCCTTACATAAGATTTTGATATGATATGGCTCCATAAAAGAGGTTGTACCTCAGATTAGGATGGAATAGGAGTGGGAAGAAGCCTCTTGGAAAGGCAGCAACTCAGCTGCACTGCTCGAGAAGGAGAAATGGATAGGTCCAAGCAGCTGGTCCTTAATTTACCATAGTTCTTTTTTTTTTTTTTTTTTTTCTTTTTATTGTAAACAAATGGGATACATGTTGTTTCTCTATTTGTACATGGCGTAAAGGCATACCATTTGTGTAATCATAAATTTACATAGGGTAATGTTGTTTGATTCATTCTGCCATTTTTTCCCTTCCCCCCCTCCCCTCCCACCCTTCCCCTCCATCTATACAGTTACCATAGTTCTATTAGCAATTTTTTTTCTGACTTCACTGTGGTACAAAAGCAACTGCAGTTAACCTTTGAATTTTGATCTTTTCCTGGGCTAGTGATATATGAAATTAATTCTCTCCAGACTCTGGACAGTGGCAGCAAGCCACAGCTCCTGGTTAGCCCCATGATCATAAGGATAAACAACTGATAGTCTATATGTTGGTAAACTATGATATTGGGTAAGTTAGATGCATTAAATGAATTTTCAGCAACATAGTATTTTCAACTTACTATGGGTTTATTATTATATAACTCCATCATAAGTTGAAGAACATCTATATTAGCTTTGGATGTGAAAAGGGGGCACAATCCCATTCCTTGCAGAGCCATACATAAAAAGGGAGAGAGACCAGGTTGTTTGGTAAGAAAGGGGTAGAGAAGTAAGCAGTGGCCATATTGTTAAGGACCTCTTATGTGGTAAGGAGTTTTGCATTCTTTATATATTTTGAAAAATAGCCATAAGAGGATTTAGTGTTATAATTATAACTTCAGGTATAGTTATAAGTTCAGATATAGTGGGAAGATAGATTGAGAACAGGAATTATTTGAAGTTGTTTAGGCAAGATATTATAGGAGTGTGACTTGTAAGCTTAGAAAGGAAGGGTTAATAAGAAATGTAAGAGTACATCAGACTAGCCTGCTGATTAATTATCTCAGGATGGTAACAAGTCAAGAATTACTTGGTTGGCTGAGTGCCATTCATTGAGCTGGGTTTGTGGAAAGAAGGTAGAGTTTGGTTTTGTTTAATTCAGATGTGCATCTGCGGTAATTATTATTATTTGTGGTACTGGATATGTTCATCTGCTTTTCATTGCTGTCACCAAGGTAGCTGACAAGAACAACTTAGAGGAGATAAGTTTATTTTGAGCTCATGGTTTCAGAGGTTCAGTCTGTGGTTGGCCAACTCAATTGTTATGGGTCCAAAGTGAGGCAGAAGATCATGGTGGAAGGGCATGGCACAGGAAAACTGCTCAGTTCATGGCAGCCAGGAAGCACAGAGAGCGAGCATGTGACAAATCAGGAACAAAATACAAACCCCAAATTTGCGTCCCTCTAGTCACCTACAGTTACTACCCAATATAGTATTCTTTTTAAATTATCACGTCATCAAATGGATTAAGTTACTGATTAGGTCATAGCTTTCATAATCTAATCATTTTGCCTCTGAACATTCTTGTGTTGTCACACAAGCGCTTCTGGGGGACCCCTCATATCTAAACCATAACATGGGGATCGAACTCAGGGGTTCTTTATCACTGAAAAAATATATCCACAGCCTATTTTATTTTTTATTTTGAGACAGGGTCTTACTAAGTTGTTGAGGCTGACTTTAATCCTGCAATCCTGCCTTACCCTCCTGAGTCTCTGGGATTATAGGCATGCACCAGTGTGCCTGGCTATGGTAATTATTAGTCATTGAAGTACAGAGTCATCCAAAAGGCAGTTGGGTATTTAAGATTGGAACTAAGGAGAATTTTAGGAAATTTAAGAATCATTTGATTTCTGTTGATGATTGATACCACTGGGAGTTGATGAGATGATTCAGGGGGAGAGTATGGTTTCTTGAAAAGGAAAAACAATGAATTGGGAAGATGAGAAACCGTTCATGAATAGAGATTCTACATCAGTAAAAGGAAAACTAAAAAGAATTGATATGATGTAAACAAACATATTTGCTGTATTTCCCCCCTGGTACCAGGGATTGAACCCAGGGACACTGTACCACTAAGCTACATTCTTAGACCTTTTCTTTTTTTTTTTTAATTTGAGATTTCCCTAAGTTGCTGAGGCTGGCCTCATACTTGCAAACCTCCTGCCTCGGTCTTCTGAGTAGTAGGGTTGACAAGTGTGTGTCACCTGGGTGTAGCCAGAAATATATTTGATCTTTGACCCTGGTCCTGTCACAGAGCTCCCAAAGCCCTTGGAATTTCCTGAGTGACAAGAATAGCTTTTGTTATTTTGCATGAGCCCCCTTTGATCACACCTGAATTTATGCTAATATAGTTGACTTAGGGTGGAGCCCCTGCATACCTTAAGGATGGGACCATTTACCAGAAAACCAAGTGATAAGAAGATGGGAACCTATAACCTCACACACCAACCTCCAGGGAGGAGGGTGGCTGGGGGCTGGAGGTAAAGCTTCATAAAAACTCTTAATCCAGATTGATGAGGTTCCAGGTTGCTGAAAGTGTTGGCAGGTTGGCAACACTTTCCTGCTTACTTTGCCCTGTCTAGCTCTTCATCTGGCTGTTCATCTGTCCTTTATAGTATCCTTTTAATAAATTAAGTGAAGTGTTTCCTTGAGTTCCAGGAGCTGTCCTAGCAAATTATTGAACCCAGGAAAGGGGTTTATGGGAACCCTGACTTAAACTTTTTTGGTCAGAAGCATAGATCATAACCTAGGACTTTTCAGTGGGTATCTAAACTGGGGGACGGACTTGGGAGACTAAGCTCTTAACCTGTAGGATCTGACACTATCTCTAGGCAGATAATGTCAGAAATGAATTAAAGGACACAATGTTGGTGCCCGCTATAAAATTGCATGGTGTGTGTGGGGAGATTCTTTTATACCTGGCCACAGAAATGTTCTGTGTTTACTGTGAATAGAGGAGGGTCCACCTCCCCCACCACAATTGGTTTGTTGAATTTTTTTTTCCTTAATGTTTTGGGAAGGCAGGGTGACAGTATGTCTCCAGTTTTAGTGTTCATAAGAATATTCTGGGAGTACCCCCAGACTCTGATTTGTAGGTTTACAGTGTATTTGAGGAATCTACATCATTAGTGGGCTTACCTGATGATTCTTATGGGGGTGGGGGACCCAAACTATTCTTGAGGATCTGCAGCAAGACTTCATGCTGTCATTAGAAGGATGTGTGTCCTTGTAAGATGTGGTATAGTGGCAATGGAAGCCACTGTTGAGATCATTAAGATGAAATGAGGAGCAATATCCAGAACACAAGTAGAAGAATGACTCAGACTGAGAGGAAGAGGTGAAGCATGCTGTGAAGATGCTGTTTTTGTAGTAAAGCAAAAGGCTCTGAATAATTCTGGGTTTTGTGCATACTTCTAATGTGGGTATAAGGTGTTCTTTGGGTTTCAGTGTTATCAGAAGTATTCTGATTACTATGACTCTTAACAAATTACCACAAACTTAGCAAATTAAAAACAGCCATTTTATTATGTTCACTGATTCTGAGTCAAGAATTCAGATAGGGCACAGTAGGGATGTTATGTCTTTGCTCAATGATATCTGGAGCCTCAAGATTGGAGGAGGTTCAACAACTGAGTTTTAGAATCCTCTGAAATCTTATTACTCACATGTCTGGTACTTGGCTGAGATGAGTAGGAGACTGGGGCTGTCAATTAGAGCACCTAGATGGACCTTTCTGTGTCTCTTGACTTCTTGTAATACAACAGATTCAGGGTAATTGGATTTCTTACATGGCAAGGCTCCAAGTGCATGTGATCCAGTGAACTGGCCAGGAGCTTCATGGCCTTTTATGCCTTGCCTTGGAAGTCACCCAGTGTCCCTTCTGATGTGTATTATTTGTTGAAGCAGTCACAAACCTGCCCAGATTTAAGAAGATGAGACATTAGATCCCATTTTTATGATGGAAGGAGTATTACAGAATTTTGACTTGTGATTTGAAATTGCCACAGGAACTGAGAAAGAAAAGCTAAGATAGATTTATAGAAAAGGTAGGCTTTGTTTTCTCTTGTCCCCCGCCTTAAATATACATTGTTAATATTTGTTTATGTGAGGTTGTTAACTTTTTTACAAAAAATACAATCCGATGAACTTTTAATGAAATTGGAATTTTGAAAAATGTGGTGTGAGACCCAGAGAAAGGAATAACTTTTTTTACTGTTAATATTTTGTTTTTCATGATTTTGTGTATGTAGGACAAGCAGTGGGAAGAGCTCTGTTATCAATGCAATGTTATGGGACAAAGTTCTCCCTAGTGGGATTGGCCATACAACCAATTGCTTCCTAAGCGTTGAAGGAACCGATGGAGATAAAGCTTATCTTATGACAGAAGGATCAGATGAGAAAAAGAGTGTGAAGGTATAGTATTTAACCTTTAGCAACATGATGTCCCAGCATCAATGTCCTCGAAGTTTTAAAATTTTATAAGATGACTCTATTGCTGAAGATGGAAGAATTGTTAATGTTCTTATTCATAACTTTTAAAGGCATTGCTGATATTTTGAGTTCTCTTAAAATTCTTTTGCTTCAGAGTAAAATTATTGAAAGAATAAAGCCTATCCTTAACTGTGTGTGTTGGTTTTTGCAGTTCTGAGTATCACACGCAGGGCCTCATGCATACCAGACAAGTGTGCTACCACTGAGCTGTATCTCCAGTCCTATCCTTTAAATAAAAGCAGAATTAAGAGGATTTTGAAGCCTTCTAGTAAGAACATTATTGAAGTGTAGTGTTGCAGTTTAATCTCAAATTTGTCTTTTTAAAACTTTTTATAATATTGGATCCTGAAATCTATTTTTGATATGACTTTTTAAAAATTGCTTTACTTTAGAAGTTACTAAGCATATTGGTAAGTAAATGTTATAGATTCATCAGATAAGTACTAATGACAATTCCCTAGCTTTCATAAATTTATTCCTCCCTCCCCCGATTCCCTTCCTTCCTTGACCTTGCACGATAGGCAAGCATTCTACCATTGAGCTAATCCCCAACCCTTTCACAAATTTCTTAATTCAATGTCACCATATTCCTTCAGCCAGTAAAAAAAAAAAAAAAAAAAAAAATAGAAATTAGGATGTAAGATGTTAACTCTGAACTGAAAGTAATTGATAAGGCACCATCTCTCTTTATAGATTCTCCCCCACTTTGGGGAATTGAACCTAGGGCCTCACACATGCCAGGCAAGTTCTATACCACTCAGCTACACTCCCAGCCTAGTCACCCTACCTTATGTCTATAGATCCCTCCCACAAACCAGAAGAGCAGTGTTGAAAATCCTTGCTGTTTTAGGTTTTGCTAAACTGATAGTAGTCATAAATCTAGTTCTATGAGTTTACTGTTTCACTTAGTATTAAGTAACAGTATATATTAATCTACCTCCTTGGACTGACCATACATGCCCTTCACAAATTTTTATGAGAAAAAAATGTTTATGAACGTACTTTTCAGACTTCTAACCTGTTCAGGAATCACTAATATTTTGTAACTAGGATTTTTACCAAGTCATAATTCGTACTATTTGTGACTTTAGACTCTCACAGGAAAACGTGCTGTGTGATATTTTAAAGAAATTCTTTTTTTCCTGATCTTTGCTCTCTACTTTCAGTTTTATTCCTTCATTGTTCTATTCCTCCTCTCCCCACTCCCAAATTTAAATTTGTTAACCTCTGGAAGAAGTTTGCTTTACAATATAAATAAACTTTGAGTCTTGTACTGTAGTAGTTTACTTAGTAAAAGAAACACAGCAATTATAACTAATACCTCATTGGGTGCTTGCCCTGTACCAGGCACTGTCTTGTAATAACTTAAACCTCACCACAACTCTGTCAGATAGGTACTTTTGCTACTGTCATTTTGTTAGCCTGTGCAACTTAGCAAGACCCTGTCTCAAAAAAGGACTGGGCATGTAGCTCAGTGGTAAAGCACCCCTGGGTTCAATCCCCAATACTAAGGGGAAAAAAAAAGAAATATTTATTGACCTCTTGTCTCCACTGTTCCTATAGGGATTTTAAACCTATTTTTATAACAATGTTTCTTCTAATGATGTTCCCCTTCATTACTAATCAGTGCATATTGGTTTTAGAAGAGTCAGAAAATTCAAATAGGCAAAAAGAACAAAGACTTCAAAACTCATACTCTGCAAAACCAGTATCACTTTCAGGAGTTACATAGGATTCCATTGCTAGAGTTCCATTTGTTGGTCACTTAGAATATTTCCAAACATGATTATTTTTGTAGGATATTATGAGCAAACTGTTTGAAGGGAACCATTTTTTTTCCCTACTTCATCATTTCAAAGCTGAGGTTTCTTAAGATTACTCAGATGTTTTTATTTCAAATTATTTGAAGTTCTGCCTTTTGCAAAAATGAATGTTGTGCCAAATCAGAGTATTTTAAATTTTTAAAAAGTTTTTATTATAAGTACACATTTTTTGTTTTCTCTCCTGCTTTAGACAGTTAATCAACTGGCCCATGCCCTCCATATGGACAAAGACTTGAAAGCTGGCTGTCTTGTGCATGTGTTTTGGCCAAAGGCAAAATGTGCCCTCTTGAGAGATGACTTGGTTTTAGTAGACAGGTAAAATTATGTATGAATTGTGTTTTCTCTGGGTGTAGGTTTATTTAATAAAATAATGCTGCTTATAGTGTGAGGTACACAAAACTTAAAATGTTCAATTGCTACCTTGTTCTCATTTGAGATTGTTAAGGAACAGATGTTATTTTCTGTTTTTAAGTTGCATTGTCTAATTTTATTATAGGAAATTCTAAAGATAGTCACTTTTTTTGGTTTCTTAAGACAATTTTATAGTTTGGATGAATGGTTGGGACCTACAAATTGTCTAACTCAGATACCTAGAGGTAATAACTTTATTTTTCTTAACCAGTAGTGAATTGGTTCTCTGTGTGTGTGTGTTTGTGTGTGTGTATGTGTATCATGCACTACTCGGGAATTAAACCCAGGGCCTTGTGCATACTAGGCAAGCATTCTACCACTGAACTACATCCTCAGCCCATGACTTTTTTTTTTAACCAAGGATTGAACCCAGGGGCGTTCAACCACTGAGCCACATTCCCAGCCCTTTTCATTTTCTTCTTTTGAGACAGGGCGTCACTAAATTGCTGAGGCTGACTTTGAATTTGTAATCCTCCTGCCTCAACCTCCTGAGTCTCTGGGATTACAGGTGTGAACCACGACACCCAGACTATGATAATTTCCCAAAATAACTTTGTTCAAAAACTCATGCAACCTTTTGTTTTTCAAGAGTTAACAGATTACTTTTGGAAATTTTTTTCAGTGCTCTTGATTAATTTGCATTTATGGTATGTTTTTGTTTTTTAAATTAATTTATTTTGTAGTCCTAGAATTTGACCAGGGCATCATCGTGCATGGAAGGCAAGTGGCAAGTGCTCTACCACTGAGCGTGTCTCTGTCCCTATGATGTTTTTAAAATCATACTACTATACTGGTGCTTAATAAAATGATGATGCATATCAGTTGGTCAATATCACTTGTTTGAAACATTTTAATGTTTTTAAAAATTTTGGTGTGTTCTTTATTCAGTTAAAATTTCAGCGCTTTATGTAAACCATTTGTTTTTGATGATGAGCTTTCCTTATCTTTGGAAGAGTGTTTCAAATCGGTGGGATAACTCATAGGAAAGAGACGATGCTTGTGAAATCAAAATATTTTAAATATATTAGTGAATTTTGCTTTATCTCACAGCTAGACTATACCCATAACACCACCTGTCAAGATATACAATTGGCAAATCCTTCACTATAATTTTTATGGTATAGATGGTATATTATATTTATATCTCCCAGAGGGTATTTTATTTTTTATTATTTGTGCTTTCAAAAGTACTTAAATCTCTGAACTGTACTGAATGTAGCTAGCTGCTTATAGCCTCATTTTTTTATTGTCAGCTTAATTTGTTTTGTTTTTCAGTACTTATTTTTCAGTCTTTAAAAACATGAAGATTAAGAAGATTGAAAAATTGATCATGTTACTTTGTCAAAAATTACTGGGTTAAAATTTTCTAAGAATCAGTGATTACTGTCCTTTAGATTCAAATGATACATGAAAGTTCAAACAAAATTCTATAACCCAAATTTTATTTTTAAAAAATTTCATCAAATGCAATTTTTGTTTTGCTCCTATTAGTCCAGGCACAGATGTTACAACAGAACTGGATAGCTGGATTGATAAGTTTTGCCTAGATGCTGATGTCTTCGTTTTGGTTGCAAACTCTGAATCAACACTAATGAACACGGTAGGATGTGATCATATTACTGTGTTTGGGGTTAGGCAACTAAATGGTATTCATTTTAATTCTGAAAAATGAGTGAAATCCAAATCACGTATTAGAAACCTAAAATTGGGTGAATGAAAGCATTGTGTTTCCATAGACCCATAAAGCAGAAAATACTCCCACCCACTCCCCACTTTCTTTTTTTTTTTTTTTTTTTTTTTTTTAGTGGTACTGGGGATCGAACTCAGGACCTTGTGCTTGCGAGGCAAGCACCCTACCAGCTGAGCTATCTCCCCAGCCCTCACTCCCCACTTTCTATTTGTCAGGCAAAGCTTCTCATATTTTCAGTCTTGTTGCCCTTTTTCAACTTTACCTGTATATATTGTAGGTTCAGTTTACCATTGTGCACTTGAGGTTGCTATTAAATTTAGATTATCCAGAATATCTATCTAGACATACATATTGATTTTGGTGCCTTTGTTTATAAGCACTGAGCTACACTCAGCCCTTTTTTTGTTTGTCTTTGTTTTTTGTTTTTATTTTTTATTTATTTATTTATTTTTTTATTTTTTTTTATGGTGCTGGGGATCGAACCCAGGACCTTGTGCTTGCAAGGCAAGCACTCTACCGACGGAGCTCTCTCCCTGGCCCTGTTATTTGTTTTTATTTTGAGACAGGGTCTTACTAAATTGCCCAGGGTGGTGTAGAACTTGTGATCCTCTTACTTCGACCTCCTGTGTTGCTGGGGTTAACATGTGTGCACTACCACATCCTATACGTATGCTGTTCTTTTTTTTTTTTTGGTACTAGGAATTGAACTCAGGGGTGCTTAACCACTGAGTCATCAACAGCCTTTTTTATTTTTTTGTTTTGAGACAAGATCTCACTAAATCACTTAGGGTTTCCCTAAGTTCCTGAAACTGGCCTTGTGATCCTCCTGCCTTAGCCTCCCAAGTTGCTGGGATTGTAGGTGTATACCACCATGCCTTACACTTATGCTGTTCTTTACATATAATTTGTCCACCCTGAATTTATCTTTCTACAGTCTCTGTTAACAGTGCTTTCAAGGACATCTTTTATCACCACCTCCTTCTTTATGGAACTTTTCTTAATTTGAAGTAGATGTAGTATTTATGGATTATACCTTTCTCTATTGCTTATACTTTGATTTATATAAGTATTTTACATTATTGTTAATAACTCCTAAAAAAGATTTTAGGTAGCTTTTGAGAGCTTGGATTATTGTGTCCAACAGTTCCATTTATATCCTGCATATAGTAGAGTCTGATGGATATTAAATTTCAAAAGGACTCAAGGCAGGAACAAGAACAGTTACCACTTTTACCTTCTTGTATGTTCATTTTCTTATCTTGGAAACATTTAATGTGCATATGGTGTTTTGGGATCCTTTGTCAGCAGACATTAATCATTATTGTCTAAATGGTTCAAGTTAAAGTTTCAATTAAAAAGTATCTTTTGTTTTTTTAATTCAGGGGCACTCTACCACTTGGCCACTTTCCCAGCTCTGTTTTGTATTTTATTTAGAAACAGGGTCTCACTGAGTTGCTTAGCGCCTTGCTTTTGCTGAGGCTGGCTTTGAACTTGTGATCCTCCTGCCTGAGCCTCCCAGGCCTCTGGGATTACAGTTGTGTACCACCACACGTGGCTTTAAAGTATCTTTTAGAAGTGAATATATGGCATGTATGTATGTATTTTTAGTTGTAGATGAACATAATACTTTTATTTTTATATGGTGTGGACGATTGAACCCAGTGCCTCACACGTGCTAGGCAAGTACACTACCATTGAGTTATAACCCTGGCCCTACTATGTGTTTTTAATGTTTTCCAGGAGAAACATTTTTTTCACAAAGTGAATGAGCGACTTTCCAAGCCTAATATTTTCATTCTGAATAATCGTTGGGATGCTTCTGCATCAGAGCCAGAGTATATGGAAGATGTAAGTTTTTTTTTTCTTTAAGTTTTTAAATACAGTCACGTCTGGAATACTTTCAGTGTACTTAATCTGAGAAAAGTATGTCATAGAACATTATAAGAAGTTGTTCTCTTGTGAAAAGAATATGATTATAGAAAACTTAAAGTGGATTTGTGGTAGAGACCAAAGTCTTAAGCTATTTTGAAAAAAAAAAATTGTGTTATAAAGTATGTTTAATCATTTCAATACTTGAAACTTCTTTTTTGTCTGTTTTAACTTTTTATTGAAGTATAAAAGAAATAACAGCAAAGCACATAGATAAATCATTTAAGTATCCAGCTCTTTGAATTTCACAAATTTTAACACACCTTTGTCAGGGTCCAAATAAAAAACAGAAGATTTCCAACACCCAGAATCCCTCCTCATGGTTCTGCCCGTCCTGTGTTTCTTTCCCAAGAACTAAACACTTAACATGACCTCTAACACCTAGATTGTTCAACTTTATGTGATGAAATTGTATCTACTTTTGTGATTCCGAGGTGCCAGCACCCTAACAGAGCAGGTTTCTTCTCAGAAGATGTGAGCCACCTGAGAATATAAAAAGGTCTGAAATAATCACTAAAAGCTTAGAGAAAAAGCCAAAGGTTATATTTTTAAAATGGAGTTGTCTGATGGGTATTCCAATCCTTATAGGGACTGGAACTAACAACAGAAAAAGGCCCCTATTTTTTATTTAAGGGGGAGTACATCAAAGGCAGGGATAAGATTTCAGTGGGAGGAGTTTTATTTCCGTTCTTGTTTCTGGGTGTGACAGGAGTCTTGCAGTAAATAAGTTGATTGACATTCAGCAAGCTGTACCTATCTCAGGAAGGCTGTGCTTGAAGTCTGAGCAGTGAGCTGAGACAGGTTGCCACTTGAATCAAGTGATCTCAAACCATTGGGTTCCAACTGGGAGTTCTAAGACCAGGCTTCCCTGCTTAATGGCTCCAACTTTGCTCAGTTCACACACATGGGTCACAGATGGCTCTCAGCAATTTCCAACACCCAGAATCTCCCCTCTTTGGTCCCTTCCATCCTGTCTTCTCTCCCAAGAATTAAATAAACAAACACTTAACATGACTTCTAACATCTAGATTAGTTTTTCCAGTTGTTCAATTTTGTATGATGTAATTATGTAGTATCTACTTTTGTGTCTGTTTTCTTTTGTTCAACATTGTATTTGTCATGTGCATCCATATTGTATGTAGTTATAGTTTGTTCTCATTGATATATGGTATTGTACCCTGTAATTGACATTTATTTTGTTAATGATGAGCATTTGGGTCTATTTTCTATATTTAGGTGCTATATATTAGTAAATAATATTGCTATGTTATGGTCCCCCTTTTATGTGTCTTTTTGGTCTCCATCCAAATGCAGTTTTTTTTTCCTATATATTTTGGCTTAATTTACTTAACATGGTATCAGTCTTTTTAAAATTTTTAAATTTTATTCTAATTAGTTGTACATGATAGTAGAATGCATTTATACATTTTGATCCATCATACATAAATGGAGTGTAATCTCTCTTTTTCTGATTATACATATTATAGGATCATATCAGTCATGCATATATGCATTTTTTTTGACACACACACATATATATATACACCAACGGGTCTTAGGGGGAATTGGATGATTATGTCTTTCAGGGGATGTTTGTCTGTGTCTGAAGATATTTTGGTTTTCACAACTGGGATAGTGTATTATTGGCATCCAGTGGATAGAGGCTAGAGGTGCCATTTTCTATCCTGTAGCACAGCATAGCCACTCACACAAATTTGACTGGTCTAAGTCTTCACTAATGCAGAAATCGTTATATGATGGATATATGTTATATATATATGTGTGTGTGTGTGTGTGTGTGTGTGTGTGTGTATACATACACACAGACACACACATATTTGAATTGTTGAATTGCAGGTTAAAAATATGTTCAGTTTCAGTAAATGAAGCTCAAGAGTTCTCTTAACTGCTTGTACATTTTATGTTCCTAGCAGCAGATTAAGAGTTCCAGGTAGTTTACATCTTCAGAACTTTTAAAAAATCTTATATTTGGCCTATATCATCTTTGATTTGTTTGATACTCTTTTTTCTGATTTTAATAGTATGAGTTTGTTGTAGAAAATTTTAGAGAATAAAGGTTTAGAAAAACCTCTTCTATCATTGTTCACCTGTTAGATAATTCACTTTCATTCTCCTTCCTATTGGAATTTCACTTAATATAGTTTTGTTTCTTGCTATTATTAACTGTTGGAATGATACGTCTTTAAATTGGGGTCTCACTTAATCATTGTAGAATTAGAAAATACCCCTCCAAATTGTTCTTCCCCACATAGTTCAACGTTCCTCTTAGTTTAATTTTCTTAAGTCTTAACAACTCCATCAGCATAATAATAATAATGATTCTTAATTCTCAATTTTAGTATTTTCCTTTTTTTGGAACTGGGGATTGAAACCAGGGATACTTGACCTCTGAGCCACATCCCCAATCCTTATTTTTTATTTTGAGACAGAGTCTCACTAAGTTGCTTAGGAAATTGTTGACGCTGGCCTTGAATTTGCAGTCCTCCTGCCTCAGCCACCTAAGCTGCTGAGACTGCAGGCATGTGGCACCATTCCCAGCTCATTTTAGTATCTTAAGGCTAATTTGTAAGTCTAATATTTAGCTAATAGATTTCCCCGAACTTAATTCCCAGTGTTCCTAAGAAAATGCACTGTTTATGTTCTGAGCTTCATTTTATACACTGATTGCATTTTCCATAGCTTATAAAAAACAAAAAGCTGGGCTGGGGAGATAGCTCAGTTGGTAGAGTGCTTGCCTTGCAGGTACAAGGCCCTGAGTTGGATCCCCAGTAACGCAAAAAAAAAAAAAAAACAAAAAAAAAAAAAAACAAAACTAAACTCATTTTTTTTTTCTAATTAAGGCTACAATTTAATAATTTCTGTTAAAAATGTCAATCCTTCTTGGTTACACACACACACAAAATAGCTTCATTTTAGCTAATTTATTGTAGCACTAATTTTCTGATTTCAAAGGTATTAACAGCTCCATTGCTGAAATTTTGGAATATAAAAGAATAATAAGGGCCAAGTATGGTTGCACACAACTGTAATCCCAGCTACTCTGCAGGTTGAAGGCAGGAGGCTCACAAGTTCAAGGCCAGTTCAGCAATTTAGCAAGACCTTTCTCAGAATTAAATTTGATAAAGATGGTCTGGGGATATAGTTCAGAGGCAGAATATTCCTGTGTTCAATGTTCAGTAGAAGAGAAGAAAAGAGAAAAACAAGAAACGAAAATGCCACCAATTTTTATGGGTGTTGCCTGTCTGCCACTATTAATTAATACACATGTATATACTCATTTTTTGTAGTATGATCATTGGTATCCTTAATACAGATTTGATAAAGTTTTCCATGCTGTTAAGTATTAATATCCATCTGCAGTGTTTTATAGTGATTGTATAGTATTTGATATTTTTGTCAGAATTTTAAACACGTTCAAAAGGAAGATCATTAAGAAAAAGATTTCTTGTCAAGTACTGAACTTCATTTATTAAAACATTCTGAATTTATTAGGTATGTGGGACTGTTACTCTTCTATTACTGTAAATGAAGTTTAGTATAGTTCTATATTTGTTGGTTATATTTGTTTAAATTATTAGAATTCTTTCATACTCTTCATTGTAGGTACGCAGACAACACATGGAAAGATGCCTGCATTTCTTGGTGGAGGAGCTCAAAGTTGTGGATCGTTCAGAAGCACAAAATCGTATTTTCTTTGTTTCAGCAAAGGAAGTTCTTAGTGCTAGAAAGCACAAAATACAGGGGATGCCAGAGGGTGGTATGTATTAATAATAGGTTTTCCTTTTAAATATATATATATGGGTTATAAAAACAACAGCATGCTGGAAATCTTATCTTGCTGTATACGGTAGTCCCCCTCTTATATGTGGTTTCTATAATCTGTGGTCAGGTGTGGTCTGAAAATCTTAAATGGAAATTTTAGAAATAATTCATTATTTAAATTATTGTGCCCTGAATAGCATTATGAAATCTCTCCATTCCAGACAATATGGAATGTCCTTTGGTTCGACGTGTCCATGTATACTACATAACCATCTTGGTTACCAGGTTGACTGCTTAGTTATTGCAGAGCTTGTGTTCCAGTAACCCTTATTTTACTTAGTAATGACCCAAGGAGCAAAAATAGTTACTGATGCTGTCAATTCATATGTGCTAGAGAGTTGCTGTAAAGTGCTTCACTTAAAGTGAAAATTTGAAAATACTTGATTTAATAAAGAAAAAAATATGCTGAGGTTGGTAAGATCTACATAAGAATGATTCTTCTAAACTGTGAAATTGTGAAGAAGAAAATGAAATTTGGACCTCCAACTTCAAAAGTTTCAGCCACAGTACATGATATATGCTTGGTTAAGATGGAAAAGTCATTAAATTTGTGTTTATATGTGTAGAAAAAGTATAGTATATATAGGGTTCAATACTACTTGCAGTTTCAGCATTCACTAGGGGTCTTAGGACGTATTTCTCATGGATAAGAGGAACCGGTAGGCTAGATTTAAAAGTCTTTGCCTATATATTACAGGTGGAGCACTTGCTGAAGGATTTCAGGCAAGATTACAGGAATTTCAGAATTTTGAACAAATTTTTGAGGTAGGAATTTTGTGAATGTCTTGAATAATACAAAACTCCTGAATTGGTTGGAGAGTAATTATAACTTCATTTTCATTATCTTTCAATAACCTCTACTGTTATTTAGTGTAGTTACTGGCACAGCAAGTGAAACAAGGAAAGTTGGAAGAAAGGAAACCCAGCAAAATGGATGATCTGTAAGAGTTGAGAATTAAAGATTATAATTTCTTTTTTATTCTTTTTCTTATGTATGTATAAGTGAGAAAGTTTTTTTCATTATTGTTTATGTTGTGCAATGAATGAAATTCTTGGTGTTCAGTCATTTGAAGCAAGAGCAAACAAATGTAATTGCTGTTGGAAAGAGAGAGAGCAAAGTGAAAATCATCCTTTTTTTTTGTACCATACTATTCATGGAGATATATAGGACATGGTTAATATTATTTGACAAAATTTTACATTTCTAAATTGTATTGCAACCTGTTAATTCTCATTTTGTTTCAAATGTTCTGAATAAGTGAGTTAGTAGAAAAATAATTAAGATACAGCTCCAACACTGTAGGAATCTGGTGGGAAACAACCAAACTGCATGAGTGGCTGATGTGTGTGTAACGTTGAGGAGAGATGATAATTAATCTGTTACAGTGTAGGCACCTGATTATCCAGAGATACTAAAACATCCTACATTTGACTAAAAAGTTCTTAAGATATTAGTCTTCTAAAACCTTACATAGCCCTATTTAACATAGTTCTGCTTAGATTCTATATCAGCTTCCCACTTGTGAATGAATATAAAGGCTTTAGAATTAGAAAATTGGCATCTCTAATTATTTCTCTTTTTCTAAGTGGTAATTGCCTTAATAGGAGAGACTTGAAAGTTGAATGTGCTTGGCAGAATTTTTAAAATTTTAAAAATTTGCTTACTGTTCCCTAATCTTTAATTTGGTAAGAGGAAGAAAGACCTGTAGACATATGAAAACAAAGTGTTTAAGAAAGAAAACTCACTATTAGCTACCTTCGTAAGAATGTTACTTTTTCAGAGGTTCCTGTGATAGTAGATGTCCTCTCAAGCCAAGCCATAAAATATATGAATTTCCAGTTACTCAGAGACCATTGTTTATTTTCTTTCTTTTTTCTTTTCAGGAGAGGATTGATACTCTCCTCACCCTTTTCAGTTACTTTATCCATGTGGAAAATATGTAAAGAGAGCACATTGTTCTGTTTCCTGGTTTTATTTATTAACCTTTTCTTTATGTATATTTTTTGTGAATGTTTATAATTGCTTTCTTCTACCAAATCATATACTATTTTGTACATTTACATATCTTTCATACTGGTTCATGGTACACCTGTGCTTTCCTAGAATATCTTGAGGCAGGAAGGAGAGGAATAAAAGATGTGCTGTAGAGCTTTGGTTCCCAAACCTAACTGATTATCAGAATCACATGAGGTACTTTGGAGAACTGCAGCACCTGAGGTTCCCAGAAGCTGATCTAGTTGAGTTGGGATTGCCTTAGGAATCTGTATGTATTCGAAGCTCCCCAAGTGATTGCAGTTATCAGGTAGATTTGGGAACTATTCTTTAAAAATGCGTTATTATCTTTATGTGTGTATGTATATTTTACAGTGCTGGGGGTTGAACCTGGAGCCTGGAGCTTACTATGCAAATGCTCCTAAGATGTTTTTAGAAGAAACTTGGCAGTTAATTTTTTTATTGTATCAGTTCATTTGGGAATCTAAAAATTACAAGTGAGAATCTAAAAATTGCTTAAGAGCAATAATTTTTACAAAGTCATGGATACTGTAAGGGTTACAGTTTGAAAACATTTAAAACTAATTGTATCTCAAGTGAAAAATCTAAAATGATTTGCATTTTTCTAAAAAATAATCAGCTGGGCAGAGGGAGTTTGTTTGTTTGTTTGTTTTTTGCTGTATTGGAGATTGAACCCATGAGTGGTCTATTTCTGAACTACATTCCCATCCCTTTTTATTTTTTATTTTAAGACAGAGTCTTACTAAATTGCTGACTATGGCCTCAGACTTGACAATCCTCCTGCCTCAACTTCCCAGGTCTTGAGACTTGAGTCGTGTGCCCCTGCATCTGGCTGGGCAAAACATTTTATTTTATTTTGGTATGGGATTGTACCCAGGGGCACTTAACCACTGAGCCGCATCCCTAGCCCTTTTTATATTTTTATTTAGAGGTAGGATCTCAGTAAGTTGCTGAGGCTGGCTTTGAACTGGTGATCTTCTTGCCTCAGCCTCTAGAGCCACTGGGATTATAGGTGTGCACTACCATACCCAGCTGGGCAAAACTTTTTATATCTGGATGCATTATAAAGCACCAAAGCATTTTTTTGGTGATTACATTTTCAGTTTTTACCAAAAACACCCTGAGATTTGATTCTTCTAAAATCAGTGGTGATAACTTAAGATTTCCTAGAAATTGGTGCATTTTTTGGAGAAGTTAAAACTTAGTAGCTTAAGATTATGATTGTTTTAAATCTCTTGTGTCCTATATTCACACATGCACATCTTAATTTGATTTGCCAGTGATTTAATTACTTTGCTTTATGTTCCCAAAAGATATGCCCAGCCTTTCATTAATTTATCAATCAGTATCATTTTGGGAATTTTATTCATCAAGTTCTGTGTTAATCTTTAACAGTTTCCTATTTAAATTGGTTTTTTTTTTTTTTTTTTTGGGTGCTGGGGATCGAACCCAGGGCCTTGTGCTTACAAGGCAAGCACTCTACCGACTGAGCTATCTCCCCAGCCCCTGGTTTGTGTTCTTTAAGAAAGGATTGAGGATTGTCAATTTGTGAATACAGCTTTGGGCATTTTTTAAGAACTTCAGAATTCAAGTTAGTCTTCATTCTTGTGTGTTTTTTTGTTTGTTTGTTTGTTTTTGGGGGGTACTAGAGATTGAACCCAGGGCCTCTAGCATGCTGTGCAAGCATTCTACCACTGAGTCAGATACCCACCCCTCATTTTTATTAGTTTTTAATAATTTTTGATATTTCCTTATTGATAGAATTATTAAAATTAAGATTTTTAAAAAATCAAACTTTTATTTATTTATTTCTTATTTTTTGGTGTGTCATATAATATGGTCTTTTATGCTCATTTCTTTTCCTTTTTGGAATTCACTTATTTTTCTTTAGTCTTATGATATGGGAAAAAAGTTTTGTTCCAAGTTTATTGTTCTTTTCCGTTTTGTACCAAGTTCTTCAGATTCATTTGATTTAAAAGGAGTTAAATATTTTGAACATGTAGGATACTAAGTTAAACGAGAATTGGAAGTTAAATGGAGTACAGGTAATCAAGAAAGTAAATGTCATTAATATTTATTCTTACTGTTGTTAACCTGCATTTGTCCTTTTTTTTGGAACTGGGGGTCAAACCCAGAACTTTTCAAATGCAAGGAAAGCACTTTACCACTGAGCCACATCCCAGCCCTAACCTGCATTTGTATAGACATTTTGAAGGCAAGTTAGAAACCCCAATTTTTTTTTTTTTTGCCCTTAAATCTCACTGTTTGGTTGTGTGATGAGAGGGAGAGGTATAAAATAATCTCTCTCTAACATGTCAGTAGATTTGTTGTAAAGGACATTCCTGTGACAATTTGGTGAAATTTGGATGTGAGCTATGTTAGATATTGTCCCAGTGGTAAATACTCTGAATATAATTTTTTCATATTTCTGTGTTAAAATGTTCACTTTCTTAGAAGTTTTGGTGTGTGTGTGTGTGTGTTTTGTCATTCATTTATTTTCCAGATAGGGTTCTTCCTATGTTGCCCAGGCTGGTCTCTTAACTCCTGTGCTCAAGTGGTCCTCCTAAGTAGCTGGGACAGCAGTCCCTTGCCTCCCAAGTAGCTGGGACTGCTGCAGTCATTGACCACTATGCCTTGTTTTTTTTTTTTTTTTTTTCTTTTTTTTCTTTTTTTTCCTTGCAGCTCTGGGGATTGAACCCAGGAATACTTTACACTGAGCTATATCCCCAGCTCTTTTTATTCTTTATTTTGAGACAGATCTCACTAAGTTGCCAAGGCTGGCCTCAAATTTGCATCCTCTTGCCTTAGCCTCCCAAGTTGTTGAGATTTTAGGTGTGTGCCACCACATGTGGCTGTGTGCCTGACCTGTTGATGTTTTTAATATTGAGGTCATGATGTCTGCAGTGTCCTAAGAGGGGGAAAAAAACATGTAAATATGAAGCTGAGTGTGGTGGCAAATACTTGTTCTTCCTGCTACTTGGGAGGCTGAGTCAGGAGGATGGTTTGAGCCTGGGAATTCAAGGGCAGCCTGGGCAACTTAGTGAGACCCCCATCTCTTAAAAAAAAAAAAAAGGGAAAAAAAAGTGTGTGTGTGTGTGTGTGTGTGTGTGTGTGTGTGTGTGTGTGTGTAGGGAGGGAGGGGAAGAGAAGGAGAGGAGTAAACAAGTAAGGCTGAATGTTAACATTTGGTACATCAAGATAAAAGGTATTTTGGTGTCCTTTTGGCATTCTGTCAGTTTAAAATATATTGAAATAATAAATTAGTAGTAGTGACTAGCACATTATTTGTGGGGTCTGTTATTGGGGACTTGATCATTTGTTTTAGTTACATATATTAATAAAAATTACACATAAAATAGTATACGATTATCAACTTTGTTATTAGAAAATCTGAAAATTAACTTAATTGGCATATGATTACTATTTTGAATCTCAGTCATTAAGTTTTAAAGGAGCCTTATGGGATACACTGACATGATGAAATGTAAATTGGTTTGTGTGATATTTTTAACTTTCTGGAAAATTAGTGTTTCTGATAAATCTGGGAACTCTGTAAGCTGTGTATTTTCTCATGGAGATTCAGTAGCATATGAGTGTATAAGGACTCTCTTTACAGGGTCACCTTTTAATATTGTGCAGATAAGTGGGAATATCAGTGCAGGATGCTTTTTATTTAGAATAATTTTTTAAATATTTATTCATCATGATGTTTTTAAACCAGAACATAACTTATTTGCTGAATAACTTCAAGATCTTTTCATTTCTGTCTAGTCTAGCTCTAACATTGTGCTGTTATCTACGAATTTGGATCTTCATTGCTGATATCTAGATTTACTTCATCGAGGAACATAAAGTTTATTTTAACCTTTTTCTTTTAAAATTATGTTTATGCTTTTATTATAATTTTGTGGAACTTAATTTGGCACATTTATGAGACATTTACTTAAAATAAAATTCAAGTTGTGTTTTAGTCATTAAAAAATAAGTATACAGCCGGGTGTGGTGGCACATGCCTGTGATCCCAGGGGCTTGGGAGGCTGAGGCAGGAGAATCACAAGTTCAAAGCCAGCTTCAGCAAAAGCAAGGCGCCAAGCAACTCAGTGAGACCCTATCTCTAAATAAAATACAAAATAGGGCTGGGAATGTGGCTCAGGGTCAAGTGCCCCTGAGTTCAATCCCTGGTCCCCCAAAAATAAAAATAAAGATTATAAATAAGTAAGTAGTAGTTTACAATTCAAACATTTACTATTGAGTAATCATTGCTGGTTTTAAAGAAAGAAACATCCTGGAATGTTTTATGTTTGTTTTGAACCTGAAATAGGAATACTTTAACTACATACCACTGATATTTTGAAGATTAGCAAAAATGAATGATATATAAATGAACTTCACCGTGGGCAAAAGTGAAGGTAGATGATTCAAAACAGGAATGGGCTGAGTTGTCTTTATAAACTTTTAACTAAATGAATTTCCTTCATGTGCCCTACACCTAAAGAAGTGAATTGTTCTGTTTTCTGTACCTCAAAATACTGAGAAGGAGAGCCAACATGGAGAAAGATTATAGACTTTGAGTGAAATGCAAACATAATTTTAGAGACAGGGCCTAGTCTAAGTTATAAGCAGTACATTTAATGAGCTTGTAACATACTCATTTCAGAATAATAAATGTAGTACTTTATTAATTAAATACCTTTTAAACTTTGAAAGCTACTTTTTTTAACAAAGGAAGGGCAATAATGATCTTCAGGGAGTAATTAACAATTTGTAACTAGCTAAATATATAAACAGGTTCAAGAAGTGGATCCAGAAATGTTAGGGAATTGTGGTATGATCTTAATTTTTAAAAAATTATCGTAGAAAATAAACATATCTCCCAGGAAGCATCTTTGTAGTTACTGATTGTTTATGTGGTCCAGGCTAGCATTTCTTAGATTTATTGAAAGACTGAATAGCAGTTCTTTGTAAATCCCTGTAGTTTTTAGATCTTGTCAGTATGGAATTTGACTTTGTATGAAGTAAAAATAAATGAGGTCAGTTGTAATATTATGTTTCATAATCTTTTGGTTAAGACTCATAGTAAAAAATATACTTAAATCAGTAATACTGCATATGTTGAAAATTAAAGCAAGAATTTCACAAAATAAGTGTCCATTACTATATGTGGTACATTCTGATGCATTTTATTTTAAAAATTAGTTATAAAACACTAGTTGATTTGTACAATAGTTATGAGCTGCATTTAGCTTGAAGGTGAAACAGATGAGAGGGCATCATTCAGGCCTATGTGCACCACACTGTAGTCTAATAATAATAGTATTATCTTTGAAATAGCTACAGATAGTTTTCTGTAAATAATTTAAAATATTACCTAGGAGGGAGGTTGTTGTTAAAGATATTTTTCAAATCATCGACATTTTAATCCATAGAAGTCCTTTTTAGGAGCCTTATGAATCACCATATCATTCAATTAATTTTTAATATTCTAATTCACAATTCATTTAAGAACTTTATAAGCTATATATTACAAGTATAAGAAAAATAAGAGAGATGGATTAGAATTGTATTAAAGGTAATCCAAAAATAATTACAATGGGGAAACCTTTTTAATGTTGAAAATAGTGCCATTTATTTTTTAAATGTTATTAAATAGTCAAACCATGCCACATTACTGTGTAAACATACACAAAGATAAGAACTTGCTGTTAAAATCTTTTTACTTTTGAAGCTTTTAATTTTTTTAACCTTGTAATTTTAAGTTGTGTTTATCATGCTTTCTTTTTCTTTTTTCTTTTTCCTATCCTTGTTTCTCTTTTGGTTTAAGTTATAATCAGCAAGTTTTTGTGTTTAAATTCCTGAAAATGTTGTGATGGAATTACAGTAATGTGTTATGGCTTGGGCCCCTCGCAGGAGTGTATCTCGAAGTCAGCAGTGAAAACAAAGTTTGAACAGCACACTATCAGAGCTAAACAGATACTAGATACTGTGAAAAACATAATGGATTCAGTAAACGTGGCAGCAGCAGAGAAAAGGTATGAGTTCATTTTATTGCAACATAAAAATATTTTTTTGTATCAGACTTGTTAAGACTAAGATTTTAAATTGTAAAATTGTACTATATAAGTTCATGCCCCGAAATTAAGTCTTGTGAATTTTACTGGTGCCTACTTATGTATATCTTTTTTTTTTCTTTCTTTCTTTCTTTTTTTTTTTTGATGCTGAGGATTGAAGCCAGGGGCACTTGACCTCTGAGCTAGATCCCAGCCCTTTTTTTATTTTGAGACAGGGTCTCCCTGAATTGTTTACAGCCTTCCTAAGTTGCTGGGCCTTGAATTTGTGATCTTCCTGCCTCTGCTTCCGAGCTACTGGGATTATAGGCATGCACCACCACGCCTGGCTACTTGTGTGTCTTTTAAATAAATGTTTGAAAATATGAATATTGATTAATTTAGTATCCTTGAACACATTGTTTACATTCCCTGGATCACTATATTTATGTGTATGATTTGTGACTTTACAATGTTTCGTGGCTTTAAAATATCTTTAAAGCAGTGAAGAACAAATTCTTCAAGCAGAATTTTATGAAGGAGTCCAAATTGGCTGATCCTCTTTTTGCATTCAGCCCATGACTTATCTTGTATAAAGCTGAAAATGAAAATATGGAAGTATCAACAGTATTGCTGAAAAGTATAATTCTCACAAACTGGGTACACTTGAAGCAAAGATCAGGATGTTATTAGATATGTTTTCAGAAGTAATGATGTAAAACCTCAGTTGTACTTTTAGTACAGCTCAAGGGAACATACAAAGCATCAAAGATTATATCCAAGAGGAGGTAAAATTTAAATTTTATTCTTTCTGGAAATCTCCTGCCCCCATATCCCATCTAAGTCTATTCCTTGGTTTTAGTACTTTTTCAGGAATACATTGTGTCAAAAGGAGAAAGCTCCCAGCATATAAAACACAAAGCTGTGAACCCTGAGTTTTATCTCATTCTTGGTACTATACCTCTGTGCAGCCTTTTAAAATGAGATTTTACTATAGAAGCCCCTTCCAATTCATATGCTTTGTTATAGTATTTGAAATTTGGTCTGCCAGATTGACATTATTTATTTTTTAAAACTATAGGACATTGAACCAATTATGGCATAAAGATGTGATTTGAGGATACTTTGTATAATATTAAGTCTTGGCAACCCTTTGGTTTTCTGTGTCATCCAGGGATATACAGACTTTTATGAAACTTCCTATGAAGGGCCAGATAGTAAATATTGTAAGCTTTCTGAGCCATATTATCTCTCTTGCAGCTGCTCAGTTTTGCAGTTTTTGAGTAAAAGCAGCCAATATGTATAAATAATAGGCAACTGAATGAATGTTGTGGTAGTCTAAGAAAACTTTAACATAAAACTGGCACATGGTTGGATTTGTCTTGCCAGGGTACTGTTTGCTAATAACACTTGTTTATTAATTAAAGTCACAATTGAGTTCTGTTTTGAATGTTCATATCTGTGAAGTGTTCAGTGAACTTTTATAGAGTCCTTATCAATCCTTTGTAGAAGTCAGGTCCACATGGGCAGAGAGACAATGTAGTTTATAGCAAAACTATTTTTACTAAAGTATTTCATAAATGTTATTTGAATCCTTTCAGGTGTTGAAGTACAAGATTTCTTTTTTCCTTGGGTCGTGCTAATAGTTCAATACATAAATGAGTATTGTTGCTTAATTGCTTTGGGACTTTAGTATGCCCTAATATTGATTGCTCTTCATAATAAAATAGGGTTTATTCAATGGAAGAGAGGGAAGACCAAATTGATAGACTGGACTTTATCCGAAACCAGATGAACCTTTTAACATTGGATGTTAAGAAAAAAATCAAGGAGGTCACTGAGGAGGTAGCAAACAAGGTAACCAAAACATCAGGATTAAAGTATCTGGAAATGGAAGTATTTGTATCATGGTAAAAATGTTATCCTTTATCTCTTACCTTAAAAATAATATCTTACTTTTTCTTATTTTAATTCTTTTGAGTAGTTGGTAATCTCATTTTAATTTCTGAACTCTGATTTTTTTAATATTCTCAGGTTTCATGTGCAATGACAGATGAAATTTGCCGACTATCTGTTTTGGTTGATGAGTTTTGTTCTGAGTTTCATCCTACTCCAAGTGTATTGAAAGTATATAAAAATGTGAGTTAAAGTGTATTTAAAACATTATTATGAGATGCTTTCATTATCTTTCTAACTAATTTATTTATTGGTTTGGTTATTTCAGTATCTTCTTGGCATTTAGCACACAAACTGTTATAACTCTTGTGCACTAGCAATAAATGTAAACTATTTTGCACCTAAACTGTACAGAGTGGGGCTGGGGGTGTAGCTCAGTGGTAGAGTGCTTGCCTGGCATGCATGAGGCCTTGGGTTCAACCTGCAGCATCACATAAAAAAAAAAAAAAAAAATTAAGTTGTTTAAATATGTTAAAAATTTTTATAAAAATGTATTAAAAAATTAAAAAACAATACAGAGGAGTTGGACTGTGATCAGTTTTAGAGCATGTGCTTAGTGAGTAAGAGGTCCTGGGTTCTATCCCCAGCACCAAAAAAAACCCCACAGAATTTATTGTCAGACCTTTAAGTCTTTATAAAATCTATACACTTTCTGGAGAAAAAAAATAACATGAACATCTACCATTGTTAACAGGAGTTAAATAAGCACATAGAAGATGGTATGGGAAGAAATTTGGCAGATCGGTGCACCAATGAAGTCAATGCCTCAATGCTTCAATCCCAGCAAGAAATTATTGGTAATATTTATGTCTACAATATCATGTGTGGTTTTGTTTTCTTTCTTGGTAAAGGGTTTATTTTCCTTTGGATATTTCATAGAAGCTAAAACATTATTATTTCTTAAAATAGATGTAATAATTTTGTTCTTTCCAGAAAATTTGAAGCCATTACTTCCAGCTGGTGTACAGAATAAACTTCATACGCTGATCCCTTGCAAGAAATTTGATCTCAGTTATGACCTAAATTGCCATAAGTTATGTTCAGATTTTCAAGAGGATATTGTATTTCGTTTTTCCTTGGGCTGGTCTTCCCTTGTGCATCGATTCTTGGGCCCCACAAATGCTCAGAGGGTGCTGCTTGGATTATCAGAGCCTATCTTTCAGGTATGTATCTTTGATTCTACCAATTGAGACTCCCTTTTCTTATTTTACTTGTGCAGTTTTCTCTAATAAAACTAGCTTCACCAAATCTGTCTGTTTATAACCTAGTATCTCTCATACAGCCATTTCTGAGTTAATTATACATTATAAGGGAAAGGGAATACCAAAGTTTTTATCCATTACTGTTATAGATGGGTCTGTATTTTTGAAACTTTTAAGAATTTTGTTAAAAGATTTTGTTTTCAGACTTCACATGAATTGGAATAAATGCAAACACTTTAAAAGAAAATCTTAAAAGTGTATTAGTTTTTAGATTTTAAAGAAAATTTATGAAACTGTAAAACCATCACCATAATCCCATTTTAGAACATTTCTATCATCCCAAAAGGATTCCTTATGCCCATTATTCAGTCAGTCATCATTCCTACCTCCAGCCATACCCCAACTCCTCTGTGTAGTTTTGTATACAAGATAGTCTACATCTAATATCAGTGCACAAGAGATTTAACAGTTTGTATTCTCACTGCCAAGAAAACAATGAAATAGCCAAACTGCTAATTAACTAGAAGACAAAATAAAGTGAGGAAAATGCCTAAAAAAATTTTTTTTGGTACTAGGGTTTGAATCCAGGGGCAGTTTGCCACTGAGCTACATCCCCAACCCTTTTTTTTTTTTTCCGTGACAGGATCTCACTAAGTTGCTAGATTGGCCTTGATGTTCCTGCCTCCCACATTGCTGGAATTACAGGCATGCACCAACCACATCCTGCTTTCAGAATAATTTTTAACTATAATTTATACTTTTATACATACACACATATATATGTATATACAGACACATTTATATACACTTGAAGTGGGATGAAACTTGGAACAAAATTCATTCATTCATTCAGTCATCAGTCCTATGTCTAGCCGCACCACTAATCACCTTCTGCATATGGATTTGCCCTTTCTGGATATTTCCTGTAAATGGAATCACATGACACATGGCCTCATGTGACTGGCTTATTTCATTTGCTATAATATTTTCAAGGTTCGTCACTATGGTATTATTATAGCATGTAGCAATATTTCATTCCTTCTGATGGCCAAGTAATATTCTCTTATAGATAGAACATATTTATTTATTCATCAGTTGAACATCAGGGTAGTTAGTGCTTTAGGACCATTAGGAAAAATGCTGCTATGAACATGCATGTATCTGTTTTTATGTGGACATGTGTTTTTCACCTTTCTCAAGTATATACTTAGGTGTAAAATTGCTGGGTCATGTACTAATTCATGTTTAACTTTCTGAGGAAGTGCCACACTGTTTTTCAAAGTGGTTGCACCATTTTATATTCCCACTAGCAATTTGTCAACACTTGTTTTTGTCTTATTTATTTATTTATTTATTTTTATTGAAGTGGTACCTCAATACTTTTGATTTGTATTTCCCTTAACGACTAATGACTTTGGACGTCTTTCCATGTGCTTATTAACCATTATTGTACCTTCTTTTGTGAAATGTCTATTCGTTTTTTTTTTTTTTTTTTTTTTTGCGGTACTGGGGTTTTGAACCCAAGGCCTTGTGCTTGCAAGGCAAGCACTCTACCAACTGAGCTATATCCCCAGCCCCTATTCATATCTTTTATTCTTTTTTTTTTTTTTTTTTTTTTTTTTTTTTTAATACTGGGGATTGGACCTAGGGGTGCTCTACCACTGAGCTACATCCCAGCACTTTTTATTTTTTATTTTGAGACAGAGGCTGATTAAGTTGCTGAGGCTGACTTTGAACTTAAGATCCTCTTGTGTCAGCCTCCTGAGTCACTGGGATTACAGTCAGGCACCACCATTTCTATCTTTTTTTTTTTTAATTATTGATTTGTGTTGAGTTTTAGGAATTCTGTCCATGTATATTTTGGATAAAAGTCTTTTAACAGACTTTTCTGATAAGAAATTTTGAAATATATTTTTCCAGTCCGTGGCTTGTCTTTTAATTTTCTTTGGTTTATTTTGTTTTGAAGTTCAGCTTACTTTTTTCTTTAAGGATTGTTTTTTGACATGAGAGATTTTGGGGGGTTTTATATACTGGGAATTGAACCCGGGGCCTTGTGCATGCTCAAGTATGTGCTCTGCCCTACTGAGTTACATACATTCTAGCCCTTCTTTTACACAAAGATTTTAATTTCTATTGAGAATTTTTTTCACCCCCTGTACCAGGGATTGAACCCAGGTGTGCTTAACCATTGGGCCGTATCCCCAACCCAAGAATTATTGTTGTAGGGAGACTCCATTTTATATTTTGAAAATTTATTGTTGTTCACTATATCATTGTTATAGAAAATAATTTTTAGTCAATTTTTGTGTTTTCGCTTATTTTCATTTATTTGCAGTACATTCATTATTTGGGGTCTTTATTGTTACTATAATTTTAAAACAAATACAACTATTTAATTTATACTTCTATAACTGTAATAATCTCTTTTTCCCCCCCTACATTTTTCAGCTTCCTAGATCATTAGCTTCAACTCCCACTGCTCCCACCAATCCAGCAACACCAGATAATGCATCACAGGAAGAACTCATGGTTACCTTAATAACAGGATTAGCTTCTCTTACATCTAGAACTTCTATGGGCATCATAGTTGTTGGAGGAGTGGTAAGAAATGTTACTTTTAGTATAATAAAAGTTGAATTTGTTACAAAGTTGCCTATGAGATTATGAAAGGAAAGATTTTTCTATTTTCAGGATCCATAAATTTTATATGAAAATTTGTAGGCTAAAAGTAGTAAATGAAAAGAGTTTTGCAAGTTTCACAAGTGTAATCTTAAATTTTAAAAATACATGCATGGGGGAAGGGAAAAAATTAACAGAATGAATCAAAAACTATTACCCTAGGTAAATGTATGATTACACAAATGGTATGCCTCTACTTCATGTACAAAGAGAGAAACAAGATGTATCCCATTTGTTTACAATACAAATAAATTAAAAACAAAATACATGCATGTTTAGGAAGGAAACACTACCGTTTGGGCAGATCAGTTATTTATTTATTTATTTATTTATTTATGTATGTATTTGGCAGTGATGGGGATTGACCCCTTGGCCTTAACTTGCTAACCAGGTGCTCTACCACTGAGCTGCATACATCCCCACCATAGCTAGTTTTTCAAACAATGCTTCCTAACTACTTTCTTAACTGCAGCAGATCAAAAAATGGTATTTGTATGATGGAGTAACAAGAAAAGGTTGTAGCTCAGTAGTAGAACAAAAAGAAAAAAGGAAAGGTCAGTTTTGTTTAACCTTCTCCGAATACCAAGGGGATCTGTCTTAAAGTATTAAACATTATTTTTAGTAGTAGTGCTTGCATGTTAAAAATTTATATATATCATTAACGGCACATACATATTTGTTTTGGTTTTTGAAACCTCTGACCTAAAAAAAATTTTTTTTACATAGTTTTTTTTTTAAGATACAATGCATCAACTTAAAATAGTGCAGGTTTTGAATGTTCTTCCTAATATTTATGTGCTGATCCCTTTTCCGCTTGACCAGAAGTTACCAGTTACTTCTGGTAACTTCAGATTTTCTTAGGGAGGGAAAAGGAATATGCATTTTTAGAAAATAGGTCCAATTCAGAGATCTTTTGGGACCCCACAGGCCTTTTAGTATTCTCTCCCAAATGACTTTTTTTTTTTTTTTCAGTATATGCTGTAACTTTATCTTACAGATTTGGAAAACTATAGGGTGGAAACTCATATCTGTTTCATTGAGTATGTATGGAGCTTTGTATCTTTATGAAAGGCTAACTTGGACCACCCATGCCAAAGAAAGAGCCTTTAAACAGCAGTTTGTGAACTATGCAACTGAAAAACTGCAGATGATTGTTAGCTTCACAAGTGCAAACTGCAGCCACCAAGTACAACAGTAAGTGGAAAGATAAATCTTTTTGTCTTTTTAAAACAAAACGTTCTTTGAAGTATGACATGTATGCAGAGAATGAGCACATTTTATAATCACCACCAAGGTGAAAAAATAGAATGATACTACACTTCATTTCTGCCCTCTCTCCTCCACTATTCTCACCATTCTTCTGATAAATTAGATTTGAACATTTGGGAATTGTGATATAGGAAATCCCAAGAACTCTGGTGGACTTTCAAAAGATAGTTCTCTAGCAGAGGTATTCGGAATTTATGTTTCTGTTCTTAAAATATTTGTAGTTTCTTAATTGTGAAAACTGAATGAATTCTTAACATTTAACAAGTGGGCTTAATGATGGGCAGATTCCCAATTTTATAGTGGACACAATATTGTGTTTACTCTTATAGTCCAAATTTGTTAGTCTAAATGTATTATTTTTAGATCTCAAGAAAATTTTATTATGATATAATAAATACCTAGGTCTACCCAGTTTCTGCTTTTATACATCTTAAACATTTGTTTCATTGATTTAGTTAAAGTATATGGAACTCCACTTAAGTCAAGGTACAATATATTAAATATTTGGATACAGTCAAGAGCAGAATTTAAAAGCAGAATTTAATTGAAATTTAATGAAAAAGACCATACACATAATTATAAGGCAAAGTGAAAGTGATAGGTAGTGTGAGAAGGGAAGTGTTCTTGAAATGTGAGTCTCAAGCATTTACTTAAAGCATGAAAGAATGGATCAGTATCTTTCTTAAAGAAGAGATAGCAAATGAGATTTGAATGTGCAGAAAAGTAAGATCAGACAGAAAATAATGCAAGTCAAAAGTAAAAAGAGAGGAAAGGGATGTTACCAAGAACATGAAAATTTCAGTGTGGCAGATGTATAGAGGTACAGAGAATGTAAACCTAACCATAGGATGGGGCCCTGTGTATGTATATGACTTGGGATTTGGATAATTAGGAATTCTGGGAGTGATACCAATAACTTAGCTCTAAAACAAATAACTTTGCAGTGATGTGGTATATGAAATGATTTAGACTAAGGAGACAGGGGTTACAGCAAGGTTACACTATTTCAGACATAAAAAAGACTTTTTTAAATACATATTTTTTAAGTTGTTGATGGACCTTTATTTTATTCATTTGTTTATTCATGGTGCTGTGACTCGAACCCAGTACCTCACACATGCCAGGCAAGTGCTCTACCACTGAACCACAACCCTAGCCTGCTAATATCAAAGTCTTAACATAGTTAAAGCTATAGAGAATAGAACATGGAGACCGCACAGTTTGAGGAACTTGTTCATCCATTCATTCCTTCACCAATTTTTTTTTAATATATATATATATATTTTAGTTGTAGGTGGACAACAGTACCTTTATTTTATTTTTATGTGGTGCTGAGGATTGAACCAGGGCCTCAGGTATGATGCTCTACCACTGAGCCACAACCCCAGCCCTACCAAATATTTTTTTGAGCTTGTATTTTATATGATAACTTTAATTTTATTTATTTGTATTAGAACATCTTTTCTCTAATGCAAATACCTGGACCTAAAAAGGAAATATGGTTTTTTTTTTAGATAAGTGAAAATAATGTTAATGTTGCTTTCTATTCTTTCTTCTTTTTTCTTTTTTATCATTACTGAGTATTAAACCCAGGTATGCTATATCCCTAGCCTTTTTTTTTTTTTAAATACCAAGACTGGCCTTGAACTTTGAATTCTCCTGCCTCAGCCCACTGAGTAGCTGGCATACAGGCAAGTGCCACTATGCCCTGCTTTATTCGTTTTTTTGATCATCAGACATTTATTAATGTCCTACCATTTGGTAATTATGCTGAGTTATAGGAAAAAGTTGAGGATAACTCCATCTTTCTTTTTTAGAGGATTTTACATTATAATGGAGGCAATCTCAAATAATTAGTTAAAATATACTAGGTGAATGTTAAACTTAACATTAATAACAGTAAAAGAAAAACATGCTTTACCTGATATTGGGATTTGGTAGAGTGGAGAAAATAGAGATAAAAAAGACCAGGGAAAGGACGAAGATGCACAGAACAGTTGCAGAGAAAAGTGAATAAGCTAGTTAACTATGTTCTGGAAGTACACACATATCAGAAGTACTCCTGGTTGTAAAAATACAAACATTGTGTTTACCAAAGCTAATGTATTAACCAACTTAGATTTAACCCTTTGGTTCTAGAAGCAGATTTAAATATGGTTTTCAGTATTTTCTCCTTTTTTCTTTTTTAGTTGATATTTCTTTTTCTTTTTTAAATTGGGCAAGAGAGAATAGGTTTACTGTGCTTCTGAAGAAGTACAACCTTCTTGCTTATAGCTCTTTTGAAATCACAGCCATCTATCTCTTGAGTATTTATTTGTCTTGAGGACAGATGAAATTAAACCTACAGTTATAGTAAGCTTATGAGTGCCATACCTTCCCTCATGTCATTTCCACCAGTATTCTTTGATTCTTTTTTTATTTGTTGTTTTTAGATATACATGATAGTAGAGTGTATTTTGATATATTTAGGTACATGGAGTATAACTTCCATTCTTGTGGAGTTACACTGGTGGTGTGTGTATTCATATATGAACATAGGAAAGTTATGTTTGATTTAATCTACTGTCTTTCCTATTCCCATCCTGTCTCCCTTTCCTTCATTCCCCTTTGTCTAGACCAGTGAACTTCTATCCCCATCCCCCTTAACGTGTGTTAGCAACTGCATATCAGAGAGAGCATTAGGCCTTTGGTTTTTGGGGAATGGCTTATTTCACTTAGCATGATAGTCTCTAGTTCCATCTGTTTACCAGCAAATGCCATAATTTCATTCTTCTTTATTGCTGAGTAATATTCCATTGTGTGTATATATACCACATTTTCTTTGTCCATTCGTCTATTGAAGGGCACCTAGGTTGGTTCCATAGTGTAGCTATTGTGAATTGAGCTACTATGGAGATTGATGTGGCTGTGCCACTATAGTATGCTGATTATATAAGTCCTTTGGGTATATGCCAAGGAGTGGGATAGCTGGGTCAAATGGTGGTTCCATTCCAGGTTTTCTAAGGAATCACCATACTGCTTTCCAGGGTGGTTGCACCAATTTGCAACTCCACCAGCAATGTATGAGTGTACTCTTTTCCCCACATCCTCACCAGCATTTATTTTTACTTGTATTCTTGATAGTTGCCATTCTGACTGGGGTGAAATGAAGTCTCAGTGTAGTTTTGATTTGCATTTCTCTAATTGCTAGTGATGCTGAACATTTTTCAAAAATATTTTTTAGTCGTTGATGGATTATTTATTTACTTACTTACTTATTTATATGTGGTACTGAGAATTGAACCCAGTGCCTTGCGCATGCTATGCAAGCGCGCTGTACCACTGAGCCACAACCCCAGCTGGAACATTTTTTTAATATATTTGTTGACCATTCATGTTTCTTACTCTGTGAAGTATTTGTTCAGTTCCTTTTCCCATTTATTGATTGGGTTATGATTTGGTTATTTATTGATTGTTTTTTTTGGTGTTGTTTTTTAGTTCTTTGTATATCCTAGAGATTAATGGTCTATCTAAAGTGCAGATGACAGATTTTTTCCCATTCTGTAGGCTCACTCTTCATGTTCTTGATTCTTCCTGATTTAGATATTGTTTTACAACTTTTCTTCTTATGAAAACTTTACTTTGAAGCTTACTCATTTTAGAAGATGTTCATGACTGCCAATTTATTTTTTAATTTTAAGAGAAATGGCTACTACTTTTGCTCGCCTGTGCCAACAAGTTGATATTACTCAAAGACATCTGGAAGAAGAAATTGCTAGATTATCCAAAGAAATAGATCAGTTGGAGAAAATACAAAACAATTCAAAGTTCTTAAGGTATTTAAACCTTTTTTCTCAATAATGTGAACATTTACTGATCTCATTACCAAAATATAATTATATAAAATCACTAGTGGATTTGTAAAACTTTGAATTTTCTGTATTACTTTAAATTAAGATATTCCATTTAATTTCATGTTTAGTAATTTCAATATAAACTTTTTTCAGAAAGAGAATATCTGAATTAAAAAGAATTTTATAGATCTAAGTTTCTCTGTTAGGCTAAATTAGTATACTTTCAGAACAGAAGTTCTACAATTTAAAGTGAATTTTTAGTCCTTCATGGTCAAAACTATATAAATTCTCTTCTCACTGGGAACTATTGGGTATATTTAAATCTGAAGCAACAAAAGTAAACAAGATTTCCTGATAAAATGTGTATTTCTGGTTTGATATGTTTATGGATTTGGGACCTAATGTAACTTCCTTTTGGGGGCAAGACTGTCACTATCAGGTTTATACTTGGCAGTTTGTACTTTTAGCTTTCATATGTATTAGCTGATCTGCCAGCATGTCTGAGAAAATTGTTACATACCATTTAAATGCTGTCACTACTTCCAGGAAACATACTCATATGTTGCCCATGTTTAGAGTAGCTTAGTAACTCTTGTTTGCAAACTGGAGGAACTATCTTTGTAACCAGAATTGTGGGGACATAATATTTGTCACAGAACACGTGATGTTTGGTAAATGACAAACTGCATATGTGGTGGTAGTCCCATGATTTTATAATGGAGCTGAAAAATTCCTATCACTGATATCTTAGCCATCTTAAGATCATAGTATAACACATTATTCATGTGTTTGTTTGGATACACAAATACTTATCCTTGTGTTGTAATTGCCTACTGTATTCAGTACAGATTTTTAACCTAGGAGCAGCAGTAGACTATACCTTGTAACCTAAGTGTGTGGTAGCATAAAAATATGTGGGTTTGTATAAATAAGCTCTGATGTTACACACGAAGAAATCAATTCATGACAAATGGTGCACTTCTTAGAATGTATCCCAGTTGTTATGCAAGGCACGCCTCTGTGGAATCTCCATTGTTAATAAATGGGGCTCAACCATTTAGGTAGAATTTAACTTGCCTGACGCGTCAGCACAGTGGCCTGAAAAAAATATATTCAGTGGAGTTTATGGCATATGTACATTTAATCTGTATGACCTGTCATGGTGTGCAGAAACAAAACAAAATCTCCTCTCCCTCTTCAAAATAAAGTAAGCAAGCAAGCACCCACCCAGTGAGTCCTTGCTGTGGCATAGCATGCGAACGGGAGGCACAAGTCTGCATTTCTCTGATAGTTTTAATGCCAGTTTTCCTCTATGATTATAGGCAATTTGATTGCATCAGGTCTGGTGTTGAAAAATATTTTTTTTATATCATAGCCTAGTCACATGTACCAGCTTTTCTGCATATACGTAAAATGATTTATTCAGTGTTTTGTGCCTTACTTACAGGGAGTTTTCAAAGACAGTCATGACTGTATGTGACTTAAGATGTAATTCCTTTTCTTTTTCATTTTTCTTTTAATTTCCTTTTTTGCACTTTATTTCAGCCACTAAGTGACCCTGAAATTCTAATAGAAATATGGTGTGTTGGTACTAAATTGAAGAATTATAGCTATTATATTTTAGAGTTCACAGGTAGTTCTTATTCATGGGCAAACTATTCCATAGATGCTCTTCTTAGCCTTGCCCATTAAGATGTAATTAATTCCTTGGGCTGGGGTTGTAGCTCAGTGGTAGAGTGCTTGCCCAGCATGTGTGAGGCACTGGGTTTGATTCTCAGCACCGCATATAAATAAATAAAGGTCCATTGACAACTAAAAAAAATATAAAAAAAAAAAGATGTAATTCCTAGGTAACATTACATGACTCCACTGTCTTATGTTCTAAGTATTTTCTTTGTTAAAATCTTTTATCTCAGTATAACTGTTTTTAGGTCCTGGACATTGAAGTCTGTGTTTATTGTGAAGCTTCAGTGGCACATAACAATGAATACTTTGAAAGGGTTGATAATAGTCAAGCCTGAGTTCTGACAAACTGAACAGTAGCTGGCTAGCAAGTTTTTCTTTTATGATTGGATAGAATGCATTTTTCTCATTGACCTTTATAATTAAATTGGTGTTTTTTTTTTTTAACTAGAAATAAAGCTGTGCAACTTGAAAATGAGTTGGAGAATTTTACTAAGCAGTTTCTACATTCAAGCAATGAAGATCTTAAACAATAGAGGTTGCTTTGGTGAACGTCATAGGAGGAAATGGAACCTGGAAGATTTGGAGAGTTGTTATTTTTATGAATTGACTTCAATATGAATTATACTATAATTAAGTGGCAAATCCCTGTGTAGATTCTGGTAATGATCTATCCCAGGGTGTTTGCGTTTCAGAAGAGTAGTAGAATATGTTCTTAGTTTTAATTTGGGGTAAAGACTAAGTTGTTTGTGTTAAATAATGAATTAGTTAAAAGCAACAGAACCAACTTTGTGACCCCTGAGGGGTGGGTCCTTGAGCTCTTTAATTGGGGCTTTCTTTGTTTTTGATTCTGAAAAACTCTGCTTCCTGGCATCCAGGAGTTAGAGAGTGATCCTTTCCTCTTCTTTTTCAAAACTAATTTTTGATGCCTTCTTTAATGGGAATAGTCAACATTTTGTTTTGTTTTATAAGCTGCATTACTCTAACCTCCAAGGATTGTGGAATGTTCTTGAGTGTACTATTTATGCAGGTTACAATCACTTTTGCCATCATGGCAAGTATGTAAACCAACTAATAAATATGCTGTTTTTACCCCTTCTTTTATTCCCATTAAAACTGATGTAAAACAGTATAAAGATTTGTTATTATAGTTACTTACAACAGTATCTGGATCTAAATAGTTTCCTTATCTGTTTTTTAAGAAACATTTTCAACTTTGCTCCAGTTAGGAGTCCAGTAAGGAAAGCTTTTCTATCTTAGTTTGAGGGGTAGAGTTTGATGTGATAAAAATAGCCAAAGATATAGGAGGTCTGCATTTTGGTTGATAACAGTAATATTTAAAAACTGTTCTTCAGAAGGCACTTGCCTATAACTGCTGGATTATCCCCCACTGGAAGCTTTTACTTTTATTTAATTACATGAATTTGCCTTGGCTCCATTAAAAATTAATATTGTATTTTTACCTTGATGAAATGTTCATGGGTTCAAGTATTGTATCTGCTTCTGTATGAAAAACTGATTGAAACTTATATGGAGATATTAAAAAATGACATCCTGGGACCTTGCTATAAAAAATAAAAGTACCACCAGATCAGCATCACCTAGACGCTTGTTAAAATGCAAAATTCCTGGGGACATGGTGCATTTGATCAAGTATAGTTTTCTTTTTTGTGGGAGGGATAAAATTTCAGCCTTCTTTCTTACTTTAATATTCAGTACTTCCTTTCCTATGCCTTTTAAGGCTCCTGAATACTAGTTGGTCTTTTTATAACACATAACTTTTTCAAAATATTTGAAGGAAATAATAACATCATTTAGGCCATAGAAGCCTTTCAAAAACATGTTATACAAATCAGATATTAGGATGCAGTATTCAAATTTAAATACAAATGACTATTAGTTTTTACCATTTTTTGCTGATTTATAACCCCAGAAATGATACAGGCAACCAAGTGGAATTAGGTGACAACTCTAACAATTAGGTTTCTAAGATCAGGTACTGCTAATTTAGGTTACAAGTTATATGAAAGTACATGAAGTTTTGGTATCACCTCCTTATTACAGTACAGTGGTTCTTGAAGTTTGGTCCCTGGATCATCAATATCACTTTTGAGCTTGTAAAAAAAATGTAGATTCTCAGGTCTCAACCCAGATGTATACAATCAGATATACTAGGTTTGGGACGCCATCAATATTTTTTCTTCTATTAGTGTATTATAGTTGTACATAATAGCTGAGTTCATTTTGACATTATTCAGGCATGGAATTTATTCTATTTTAGTCCTTGGTTTCCCCACTCCCCTCCCACCCCCATTACCCTTCCTTTACTGGTCTACCTTCCACTCATTTTTAATTGGTGCTTTATAAACATATATAAATGCACACAGTGTAATTTATGCATGCACATAGTGTGATTTTATTCTATATTTCCTCTTTCTTGTCCTTCCCTTCAATCTCCTACTCTGCTGAGCTTGTATGGTATCCTCTCCCCTCCCCCATCTTTTCCCTTAACTTTGCTGTTGCTTCCACATATGAAAGAAAACATTAGACCCTTGATTCTCTGAGTCTGGCTTATTTCATGTAGCATGATGTTCTTCAGTTCCATCTGATTTACTGGCAAATGCCGTAATTTCATTCTTCATTGCTGAGTAAAACTCCATTGTGTGTGTGTGTGTGTATATACATATATATGTGTATATACATATATACACATTTATATATATATGTATATATAAATATATATATACACACATTTCCTTTATCCATTCATCTTTTGGAGGGCACCTGGGCTGATTCCCTGTCTTGCCTATTGTGAGTTGTGATGGTATAAATTGATGTGGCTGTATCACTGTAGTAACCCACCCAGCAATTATTTTAACAAGCCCTCTTGGTGATCCTGATGCACACGATAAAGTTTGGGAACCACTGGTATATTGTTTCTGGTATAGTAAGTTTTCCATCACTAGTTTGAATGTAGTTTTGTCTAATCAAGTTAAAAAATGTATGGTTGGGGAATGAAACACTAAAATAATGAAAACCAACTCTTATGCCTAAACATAAGTGCACTAATGATTAGACCATGAATTAAAAATTATGTAATTATGACTGGTATAGTTCAGTTATTACATATATACTTGATTATTTGTGTGTTTGCAGGATTATTTATAAACTTTGTATAATCTTAAACTTCTTACAAAACATTTTTATAAGTGTGCAATCTTGCAAGGTGAAAATAAAACTGTTTGCCAGATAGTTGATAAATGTAGCATTTATACTAGTATTTAATGAGTTAATCTTTCATTCTTAATCATTTTTAAGTTAGACATACAAGCTATCTTTCAGTGACTGGCATTTATGATTGCATTACTGTTTAGTTTCCCTGGCCAAATATTGAAAGGGTAAGATGCCATCTTAGACCACCACTGGGTGCATATTTTGAGGTTTTCCACATTGGATGTGTACTTACAAGTACTTAGCCAGTATTATTCCCTAGACAAATAGAAATAATAAAACGTTCTCAGTTTCCTAATAACCTTCCCTTAAAGTTGTGACAAGATGAAAGAAAGTAAAAACCATGTTTTAATCAATACTATAAGCAGAATTGGTTATATAAAAATTACACAAAATGGAACTAAATTATCCTGAAGGAGTTACAGGGGAAGAATGACTTTTGCTTTTTAATGAAAATCTGTGGCCTTTAAACAATAAACTAGTTTACAGTACTAAAGGATAGGTGAGTAGCACTCTTCCTTGCTTCTGCAGCCTGTTCATTTTCACGAGGAAAAAATGCTATTAAAATTATTTTTAATTGGTGCTTTATAGACCTAAAGGTGTTCACAGGTGGTCTGTTTATACATGCACATAGTGTACTTTTGTTCCACATTTCCTTTCTTCCTCCCACTCAGTGTCCTCCCACTCTGCTGACCTTCCCTCTGTGGCATCCTACTGTCTGTCTATTGTTTACATAAGGGATTTAGGGCTGAGTATTGCTGGATTTGAAGTTTAGTTCTGAGTCTTAAATTTTAAAAATACTAAAAATTGACTTAAAACATGTTACAGTGAACTCTGGTTAAAAGCACTTTATTGATTACAATATCAATTCACAACAACATCACAAAGCAACTGTACAAATAAAGGAGTAAATCACTAAGATCAATGATTACTGTTAAATCATGGCACAAATCCACAGTTGTAATGGTTTAAAGCTTTTATAAGAGGCTTTAATCTAGCACATTTACCTTTTCCAAAATTAAACATACTACTGACATCCATAGTAAATTGGCCACAAGTGTGTAGATACTTATAGGTGAAGAAAAACATTTTCAAGATGCTTTAACAAGAAAATATTTTAACCAACTTTAAAGACACAGACATAGATGCCTTTGGATAAGAAAATGCAGATGTTCAGATGCTTCTTTGAAAGAAAACAGGATAGAGCACCGTTGTGTAAAAAGACAGAAAAGGCTTGAAATTTCTTACCAAGTGTATCACTGCAGTTACGTTAATTAAAAAATAAATACGTAAGATTTTGTTGGGTACATTTAATACCAGTTGGAACAAGTTTTTCCATAATGCTGCATTATCATACTGTATTTTACAAAATCAATCATTGTGCTTAAGAAAAATGACGTTTTTAGAAAGTTTTTCAACATGCAAAACATTTGCTAACTACAAGGTGTACCATCAGTCTTAAAATTTAAAACAATGCTAGCTTAGACATTCTAGAAAACATTTTAAAGAGTACCTATTTTGACCAATATTTTAAAATACAGCACTGAATTTGAGGCAACTCAAGATGAGTAACAGAAGAAAAGACTAATAAATCTGAAGTGTATTTCATATTCTACTTAACCCAATTTCAGGTACCAGTTTTATTTATGGCGCTTCACTTGCTCATTAAAAAGATGGTCTCACCTGTGGATGATTTTAAAAATTCTCAGGGGAGATAAAACAACTTAAAATTTTATTTCCCACAATGGCAAAAGGGAAAGGAGAAGCTGGACATAGTACTTAATTAAAAGCCTGACTTAGGTTCTAGAAAGAACATTCACTGCTAAACTGACAGTGGACCCATTTAGGACATCGTTTAATCAATTTTTCCAAGTTAAACATCAATAATAACAAGTATTGTTTTGTAATTTAAAATCTGACACATTCACATCAATGCCTGAATTACCCTGAACATAATCACTTTAAAACAATGTCTCAGATTAGCAGGGTTGGGGCTCAGTTATATAGCAATGGCACAGCATTTTTTTAGCAACTATTCTGTCACCTGGAGAAAAGAACATTTAATAGGTTAAAATCCAACATTTCAGAAGCACCTACATTCATTATCTCATGGAAACTAGTTTACTACCATGCAATATTAATCAGCTCAGCTAAGTCTAAATTGGGAATTGCTTACTAGATTCTCTAGCTGTTGAAATATTAAGCCCATATATCTGCCTCTGAATTTTGAACCCAATACAGTATATCACAACTTAAATTTCAAGCTTAGGAGGACCTTGCATATTTGGTCAAACAGTATATCTGCTAAAAATGAGTCCTGTCCAAAGTGAAGGAAATATCCTTGCTGATCAGGAACTGCTTTCTTGAGCAGGATTTGGGGATGATTTACCTGGTTATTATGTTACTCTTTAGAAAAGAATGTGTTCTTTAAAATATTCTTGCCAGAGGCACATGGTGGCACATGTTTGTAGTCCCTACTACTCTGGAAGCTGAAGAGGATCCCTTGAAGCCCAGGAGTTTGATGCCAGCCGGGCAACATATTGAGACCCTGTCTTATAAAAACAAAAACAAACACCATCCCCACAAGATCTCAAAAAGCAACTCTTTGATGTGATATAAAGAGTCTACACATAACCTGCTGAGGCCCATTATGTTTACATGTTGCTTAAAAGGTAAAGAATAAAAATTAATAGGCACCAGATATCTCCAGCCTTTTTTTTTTTTTTTTTTTTTAAAACAGTCTCACTAAGTTGCTGAGACTGAGACTGACTTTGAATTTGGGATCATCCTGCCTCAGCCTTCTGAGTCACTGGGATTTCAGGCATATGCTACCACCCCTGGCTGCTTCTTGATGATGCAAATTCTTTAAAATTGAATCTGGCCATATTTTTAAACCTTGAAAAACTTAAGATCCAAACTGCGATTATATACTCTGATTTCAGGAAGTCTTACGCACAAAAACAGACAAACAGCTGAACTCAAACTGCAAATAAACAGATCCGGCAACTGGAACCCCTAGCACTAAAAGGCTAAAGGTTTAGTAAGGTAGTTATTGTTGTAATTACATTACTTTTTCACCAACTGGTCCTATGTACAACTAGCCACAAATGTTCAACTGTGGTTAGTTTTCAGTTGCTTAATATGATATTTGCTTTAAATTCTCTACACAAACTTAGTAACATTAAAATAAATGTCATTTAAAAATGTTAAGACCATAGAATTCTAGCATGTATTATGTCTTTCTGACTAAATAACTTTTAGCAGAAGATACATACATACATATATACATATATATCTATACACACATAAGTGTGTGTATATATACATGGTTATTTTTATGCACAACAAGTGCTTTCTTGAATGGGATTTTGGAATGAACTATCTTTTTTGGAAATGGATATGTTCCTTTAAAATGGCTTATCTGAAAGAGTTACTCTTTATAAAGTGATATAAATAGTTCACAAATAATAGCAAAAAGTTGACAGTAATCCTAATAGAATACAAATATACATTCACACCTGCCATCTACAATATTGTTTTGGTCCTTTATCTTAATTTGTCTTTATCCTTTTATTCTCTACTATCAACTGACCTTAATAAACAAACTGACACTGATTTCATTGCAGTTGATGCACATTTAAGGACAGCCATAATGAAAATATATGGGTGCAATTTGGGTGTATTTAGGTTAGGGTTTCAGGTGATCAGAAGTTAACACAACTATCTGAACAATAACTTAACAGTTTACCAAGTTACAAAACAGTGCACTTCTATAAAAATAAGCCATGGCTTAGCATCAAGCAAGACTAACAATCTTCTATTGTCAATCAATTAGATTTACTTGTAGGAGGAAAATCAAAGAGGAGAAGTATCATTGTTTAGATTGGGGGAAGGGCATTGTACCTATTATACTATTATACTATTGACAAGTAGAGGAATTGTGTGGTATATTTTTCTGACTTCTTCCAAGCAAAAACTGCTTTGGATTTTTGTTTTTTCCTTTTAAGTAGAATCACTTAGATCTAGATATTCTTTGAAGCAAAACCACTTAGAAACTAGCATTTTGTGGGAAGGAGAGAAGATTTTTATAGGAGAGCAAAAAGCTTAAATGTTTGAGAGCACAATTTATGTCAAATAAGATTTTATATTACATAAAAATTCATAAGCCACCTTGTTATAAAAATCAGTGCTAGCAAATAAAAGTTTATACTTCTCTGAAAAATGTTAATGCTGTCACACTAAATTTTTTTACCTAGATGTACATTAATAGAGAATACCAGGAAGGAGTCTTCAGATGCAGGGACAATTCAAATGTTTACCAAACTTCTGAAATATAAGTAAACCCTACAAACTTAGCTCCAGAGTATGAAATCAAGAGGAAGGTGCAACTCAAGAGGAAGGGCTACTCAAAAGTGGCAACTGATCATGACCAGTCCTTTAAAATGCCAAGAACTATTTATATGCCAGTATATTTTTTATTAATATAATAAATTCTAATGAAGTTTTTTAGAGATGTCCAAAATATTAGAGTGAAATCCCTCTCTCTGGCCATTAAAAAGTGAGCACTTATTTAGACCAACATCATGGCAAAGAATGCAGTAATGATTCCCCTCAGCAGCACCTCACCCACCCATGCTCTTAAACAGTAAGCAATCAGTATCCCTTTCAGATTAAAAAGCAATTCAGGATTCAGGGGAGCTTCCCTCAAACACAGCACATACACATACAGTATCACTTCCCTCTATTACTGTACCTGGTTCTTCCATTATAAAACTGAAAAATGTGACTTTGTATAAAACATTTAAAATATAGTTCTTAACAAAATGCAAACAATGATCAGCTGCTATAAAGTACATCCTATTCTACAGAAAGAAATAATCAGACTCAGTACGAGCAAAAATTCATCAAGGTCAAATTAACCCAGCTTCTCAAATTAATACACTGGTCCTTCTGATCTTCACAGGTACCTCTGCCTTTTCCCCCTTTGCCTTTTTTTTTTTTTTTTTTTTGTAGTTTACAGAAAGCTGCTTTTGTATATAATAATCTCAATAGAAAAATCTTCACCTGCAAATAAAAGGTAGATTTTTTTCACAGCTATAGGCTGTAGCATTGATTTCTCCAGATTATCAATGGAGAACAGAAAATATGTATGACACTGTTAATTCCAGATTCTAAGAAAACTGTCCCAAGAGCCTGTTGCCACAGCCATGCCATCATCAGTCACACCTAAACAGCTGACACGGTTGTCATGACCAGCGAGGACACCTAAAAAAAAAGTTCAGCACAAAGTTAGCAACCACAGTTTTAGAATTTAAAAAGTACATACACAAAGATTTAAAAAGTATATACCCAGCTACCTACTCTAGTAGGGTAACTAGGTTCCTTTGAGTGGGGAGAGAGCAGTAAGTTAGACATGTATAAAACACCTTTTTGTATTACTTGAACTGTTGATAAATGCATCAATTTATGTTTTTGGTTTTTGAAAAAACATTCGATAATTAAACTAATTTACATCTAGAAAAAACAAAGTTTACATCTTTAGTAAGTTCATGATATCTCAATTTTGCTGCTGAGCTGTGCTACTTTCAACAAAAAATTTTCAGTGAAATTCAATGAAGTAGACTTTTTCCACAAGAACAAAAACATGATAAAGTTGCCTTCTATATCTATTTCCAGAAAATACCAACATAATTTTTATAGTTTATTCTATTACCCCCAAACATAAATGCTGTTGGTTATAACTCTAAACCATCCAACTCAATGAGTTTTTGTTTCCTTTTCATCTTAAACTCATTTGATATCCTGACACTACACAGGATAAAATGAAGTGTTCATTTTGGTGAGGGGTTTGGGAATGAGAAATGTAAAAGTTAAAAAGAAAAGTTAAGATATACAATTTGTTTTTCAGTACTGGGGATGAAACTCCAAGGATGCTCTACTACCAGCTACGTTTCTAGCCCTTATTTTGAGTCAGGGTCTCATTAAATTATCCAAACTGGCCTTTAACTTGCAATCCTCCTGCCTCAGCCTCCCAAGTTGCTGGGATTACCAGTGTATACCATCATGCCTAGGTATACAGTTTACTGTCTAATTGTGGCTCCCAGTTTTCCTCTTGAAATCAGCCCTCTATCCAGCAGTCAGCTTATTCATTCCAGGTACGAAAGTGAAAGATGCATCTGGTGGGGAACACAGCTAGTCCAAATAGGGGGAAAGATCTTAAGCTATACCAGAGGTTCCCCAGTGAAAGCCTGGCCAGATCATCCTTCAGTGAGACCTACTGTCAACACATCCAACCATAGTTGGGTATATGGAGCTTCAAATAGTTTTGGTGCCTCATTCTTAAGTATGAATAAGAAATAATCACTAGACTTTTAAGGAAACACTCTAAAAATAAGGGCAGGACAAAAAACAGGAACATAAGAAAAAAACAATTTGGAAACACAAAAGATTATGCTTGAAGAAAACTTAAAAAAAATTCACTAGTAATGTCAGAAAAACAGAAGACATCAATCATGAGAAAAATAATGAGTGCCATAAAAATGACAAAGAGTTCTCAGATTAAAAAAAGAGCAGCAAAAACAGAAACTAAATTTAAGAGAAGGGTTGAAAGAAAAGGTGAAGATTTCACCAAGGAGAAGGTGAAGACTCAGGAGGCTAATGTAGGAGGATTGAAAGTTCAAGGCCAGCCTCAGCAACTTATCGAGCCCTTCAGCAAGGCAGCAAGACCATTAACTTAAAAAAATAAAAAGGGCTGGGGACATAGTTCAGTGGCACATGCACATGTTCAAGGCCATGGATTCAATCTCCAGAACCACAAAAAGGTTCAGGGATACCCAGTGCAATGGATGAAAATGGATCCACTCAAAGACAAAGTATGAGGATTCATTAGTGACAAGCACATCAGAACCAAGAATATAATCTAAAAAAATCAACTTAACTCCAGAGGGTAACTGTATAGCAAAGGAAGTAAACCTCATTGTTCAACAGTAAATACTTCTTAAAAAGTCATAATTATGTAAACACACAATGCTGTTGTTTACTGAATGTAAACAAAACAAACTGTATGGAAAAACTGGAGGATGGGAAGGCGTGGCTGCAGAGGGAGCAGGGACACTAAGCCACACCCTTGTCATCCAAGATAACAGCTCAACAGGTAACAGATAACACCTCAAAGTTTTTAAAAAGAAAAAAAAGGTCAAGTAACAGCAATATAGTCCTATTTAAAGATCTGGAAATATATGCTTACAGTAGCTACTTTGGAAAGTAGAATATATGGGTTAGAGTCAAAAGTAACAAATCACATAGAAACATTCAATTTGATTAAATAAAAGTAAAATTTTGATTTTTTTAAATTAAAAACTGCTTTAATTCGTTATTAACCACAGTCCCAGATATGGCTTTATTGTGTATTTTAATATTTGGGAAACCACAGGGGAGAAATCAGTGAATGAGACTAAGGGAAGATAGTAGGTCTATATCCTATTTCCCACAAGATCTTTTCCAGAAGGAAGACAACCCATAGCAGTTAAAATATTTCCTGATAGGTTATAAGAAAACTGTGATTTATAAAAGTCATATTCATTATTCATCTTTATACTGAAATTTAGCAAACAGGAAAATATTATGGAACTTAATCTTCAGAAACCAAAATAAAAATACAAACCATGGTCTATAGGTCCACTAGAAGGGTAATGACAATGAACATGCATGATAACCCCATGTCACCATTTTCCAGAGCTTCCAGGATGTCCACGGAGGCCAGGAAAACTGCTGATGAAAACCTCTTCGCCATTTCTGAAAATCTGAACCTCAAGGCGACTTATTTACTAACCTGCACGATCTCCTTTCAGCGTGTCCCATACATTACAGTTAAAGTCATCGTAACCAGCTAGCAGGAGGCGTCCACTTTTTGAGAAAGCTACAGAAGTGATTCCACAGATTATGTTGTCATGCGAATACAACAATAACTCTTGGTCTGCTCGGAGGTCAAAGAGCCGGCAAGTAGCATCATCAGAGCCAGTGGCAAAAGCATATCCATTTGGAAAAAACTAGAAAGAAAAACAACACACACTTAGGCAGTATAATAACATACTGGGCTAAGGCAGATTAGATTAGAAATCCAACTTTGTTACCCTGCTGGGCACTTAAGATTTTTAAATATTCTGGGCCTTAGTTTCAGAGTTAGGATTGAATAAAATAACATATGAAAAGTATACAGTCTATTGTTCAGCACATAGCAATTGTTAATAAATACTGGCTCTGGTTCTCTGTTATATTTATTAAAACACTGAAGTCAGCGGGGAATGGGGGGAAGTGCTGAGGAGTGGTCAAATTGAATTGTTATATTGTATGAAAATACCCATTTAAGTCAAATATTACTATTTATAGAATAATGTGGCATGTGTATGAATGTATATGTGTATATGTATGTACGTATATATATGCATGTGTATATATATGAAGATTTTTGAATATTTGGAATATATATATAAATATATATATTATAAATGTGATCGCATTATGAGATGCAGAAAAGATTTTTATCAAAGAAAACACAAAATGTTACTATGATACTAGGTAATAGGTGAGCAATATAGAAACCTATGCATGATTAGTCTCTGAATAACATTTCTCAGATATTGGGACTACTTGAAATTGATATTTTTACATAGAGAAAATCACATTCTTTCATACATCTATCAACCATCTGTATTATTTTTTGTGGATTGATTATTCATAGTCTTTGCATATTTTCTTCCATTGGGTTGTTAATTTAATTTTTTGATTTGTGGGAATAAATGAATATAAATTTGACTGTTCTACTTGTTGCAAACGTTATTTTACAGTTTACTGTTTGTCTTCTAATATTGTCTACTTTAAAAATATGCAGGGGGCTGGGGAGATAGCTCAGTTGGTAGAGTGCCTGCCTCGCAAGCACAAAGCCCTGGGTTCAATCCCCAGCACCGCAAAAAAAAAAAAAAAAAAAAATGCAGCACAGGAGGCTGAGGCAGGAGAATCATAAGTTTGAGTAACTTAGTGAGACACTCTCAAAGTAAAATTAGAAAGGGATGGGATTTGGCTCCATGGTTAAGCACCCTTGGGTTCAAGCTCTGGTACCAAAAAAAAAAAAAAAAAAAAAAAAATATATATATATATATATATACATATATATATAAATATATATATTTAAATATATATATATATTTGTGGGTGTGTATGAAGTAGTTCTACATGTTTGTTTAGTCAAGTTTATCTTTCCCTTTGAGATTTCTTTCATCGCTTTTTATGCAGCTTCTCCAGGTTGTTAACTAATAAATGTTATGTTCATTTTTAATTTCACTTTTCACATTTTAATTTTTATCCATCTGGAGTTTATTTGATAAACAGCATTTAGTGTAAGAATCTAATGCAATTTTCTTAACAGTTAAGCAAGTGATCAAGCTATTAACTGGTTTTTCTACTGATTTGCTACATCATTCACTAAATTCTGGGCAACAATCCTTTTTTTTCCCTTAGTGCTAGGGATTAAACTCTGCCTTGTGCATTCTAGGCAAGTGCCCTACCACTGAGCCACACCCCAGCACTCACTAAATTCTTATATATATAGTAGTTTTAGAGTTTTCTGCCTACCCCTGGTCACACCTGTATCACACTTTTTTTGTATCACACTTTTTAAAAAATCATTATAAAATAGTAAATTTTTATAATCTGGCTTTGCAAAACACTCTTGTTACTCTTCTGCTTCAAATCAGTCCATCTCCCTTTTTCCAACTTGAATTTCACAGACATTTGATCAAGTGTCTTTTCTCTACATATCTCAGATCCTCCTCAGCAAAACAAAGCAAAATGCAACACTTAGATTATTGTTTTTCTTCTTTTTTGTGTGTGCTGGGGATCAAACCCAGGGTCTCACACTTGCTAGGCAAGCACTCTACCATTAAGCCATGTCCCCATCCCTACAGTTTTAAAATAAGACTGAGGGATGCTTAGTTGGTTCAATGGAAGGTATTTCCAGTTATTAAATATAAATAGTATTATAGTTTTGTTTTCTTCATAAAGGTTTGCATAACTTTTGGCAAACTTACTTATTTTATAAATCTTGTTGTTGATTGGATTTCCTTCCTTTATATTTCTTCACAAGTAATTATTAGTACAGAAAGTCACTGATTTTTTTAAAAATGTTTTTTATTAGTGCATTGTAGTTTCACATAATAGTGGGGTCCATTTTGACATAATCATACATGTACATATTATAATTTGCTCTATTTCAGTTCCCAATGCCACTTCTTTCCCTCCCCTCTCCCCCTTTCCCCTTCCTCTACTCAACTGGTTTTCTGTCTATTTATTGTTTTTCTTAATTGGTGCTTTAATTGGTACATATGTATACATTAAAATAGAAGAGAGAACAGTAGAGTAGAAGAAGGAGATTGAGGGGAAGGAAGGAAGAAAGGGAAAAGAAGGAAATATGGAATAAAATTGACAAAATTATGCTAGATACATTTGTGATTTTAAAAATAGATTTTGTATCTAGAATATACTTAATAAGTAGTTCTACTCAGTTTTATATGTGATTATATGAAGTTGACCGCTTTTTATTTCCCTTTTAAATGATAGAGAAGGAATTTCTAATCCTGGTCTATCAATAAATTTAAAATTTAAAAGGATTTAAATTATATAACATATATTCTTTGACTACAATGGAATTAAACTAAAAAATTAACAGTAACAAAAGACATCTGGAAAACCCCAATATTTAGAAACTAAATACTATATTTATAAATAACTTGCATATCAAAAAAGAAATTAAAGAAAATCCGAATTCTGAACTGAATGAAAATGAAAACACGAAGCATCAAAATTTGAAGGATATAGTTAAAAACAATGCGGAGAAAGAAATTTATAGCTTTCAGCTCTAGTATTAGAAAAAAGTTTCAAACCAATATCGGTTTCTGTCTTTAAAAACTAGAGAAAGGAAGCAAATGAAATGCAAGTTTCATTCAGTTGAAAAATAAAAAAGATCTGAGTGAAAAAAATCCATGAAACGGGCTACAGCTCAGTGGGTAGAGTGCCTACTTTGCATGCACAAGGCCCTGGGTTCAATCCCCAGCAGCACCACCACCACCAACAAAAATCCAGGAACAGAAAAACAACAGGGAACAGCATCGAAATCAACAGCTGAGGGCTAGGGAGAGGGCTCAGTGGCAGAGTGCTTGCCCGGCTGTGCAAGGCCCAGTGTTCCCCAGCACAACAAACGAGCGCTCGAAAACAACCCACCAAGACAAAGGCTGGCTCTTTAAGAGGATAAGTAAAACTGCGAAGCCTCCCACTAGAACTATCCATTCTGCTACTGTTGCCATGACAAGGCATCACAAACTGGTGGTTTAAACAGCAACAATGTGTTGTCTCACAGTTCTGGAAGCTAGAAGTTCAATATCAGCAGGTCTTAGGCTGTGAGGGAAGGACCGTTTTATGGATGGTCATTTTCTCCCTGCGCCTCTTCGTAGCCATCTTCCCTCTCAGCTGTCTTCAAACTTTCCTTTTTTTTTTTTTTTTTTTTTTTTGGTACTGGGGCTTGAACCCAGGGCCTTGTGCATATGAGGCAGGCACGACCAACTGAGCTATACCCCCAGCCCAAACTTCCCTCTTTTATAAGGACACTAGTCACTTTGGATAGTGGCCCACCCAAACCAGGAGGTCCTCATTTAGCAAATTACATCTGCAATGACCCCGTTTTAACAAGGGTTACATTCTAAGGTACTGGGACTTAGGACTTCAACATATAGATTTTGGATGGATACAATTCAGCCCACAGCACCAGACCATTCAGAAAAAAAAGTTCAAATTACCAACATCATGAATGAGAAGGAAGACATCCTACAAATTCTACAAATATCAAAAAAAAGGAAATATTATAAATAATTTTAAGTCAATAAATTTGACAGTGTAGATATGAATCCCTTAAAAGACACAGACTACCAAAACTCACCAAAAAACAAAAAACAGGCCAGGTGCAGTGGTGTACACCTATAATCCCAGCAACTGAGGAGGCTGAGGTGGAAAGATAGTAAATTCAAGGCTAGTCTCAGCAACTTAGTGAGACCCTCAGCAAATTAGCAAGACCCTGTCTCAAAATAAAATACAGAAAGGACTGGGGGTGTAGCTCAGTGGTAAAGTTCCCCTGGGTTCAATCCCAGTACAAAAAAGAGAAGAAAAAAGACTACACCTAATAAGACATAAGATTTGTGGTTTAAAATCTTTTCAAAGAAAACTCCCTGGCTAGAGAACTTCACAGGTAAATTCAGCCATGAAGCAACACCAAATCCATACAAACGCCCAGAAAGCTGAAGAGGAGGGAAGGCTTCTCAACTGCTCCCGACAGCCTGCATTATTTGATACAAAAGTCAGACAAAACATTTCAAGAAATGAAAAGTGAGAGCAATGACTTTTATGAATAGGAATGTAAAACTTCACAGCAAAGTTTTAGCAAATCAAATCCATGAATATAAAAAAGGCTAATGCAATATAACCAAATGGGATTTGTCCCAGAAATGCAGGGGTGCATCAATATTTAAAAATCAGTGGTAAACATCAAATAGCTTGATTTAATGCATTCCACGGTGTGTGAGAGAGCCTGTGCAGAGGGTGAATGGCAGAACTAATACTTAATCCCAGGTATGGCTAACTTCAGAAGCTACACTGTTTACACTGAACAGCTGCCTTTTCATTTGTTGTTACTGGTCTTTTGGTGGCAGAGAAGAGGGATGTTTTTCTCATCTGGACACGCTGCTTTGGACATCCTGCTCATTCAAGGTAAGCTATCCCTCTAATTTTGGAAGGAAAACTTGTTTATTTAGGGCTGGGAGTGTAGCCCAGTGGTAGAATCCTCACCTAGCATGCTCAAGCCTTTGGGTTCAATCCCCAGCTCCACATGAACAACAACAAAGAATAAACCTTATGTTTCATCTGCAAAAACCTCTGGCTTAAACTTTTTCTTCATCAAACACTTTCATTTGGGAATTTGATATAAAAAGAGCGTATGATTTACAAGAATCCTTTAAAGTATTTTTGTTGTTAAAATCTTGCCAGAGTTCAACACTTAAAATGCATAATAAATTTTCTTTAAAAATGTGATTTCAAAAAACAAAGAAACGAAAACAAAAATGTGATTGACTTACACTGACGGCATTAATGTCTGAGACGTGTCCTGTGAAAGACTGTCTACACATCCCATCTCGAATATCCCATAATTTGGAAGAGGCATCACAAGCACCAGAAACAAAAGTGCGCATGTCAGGACTCAGAGAAAGACTCATGACATCTCCAGAGTGGCCAGTGAAAGTGGTGGTCTGCTGGGCAGTTTCAATGTCCCACAAAGCACTGTAATTAAAACAAAACAAAACCAAAGCTCAATGACCAGTATCACTTCTGCTGTTAGTTCCCACAACTACCATTGACCCCCAATCAGTGTACTTCTGGCATGAACTTACCAAGTTGTATCTCCTGAACTTGTAACAATTTGGCTGTCATCTAAAAAACGACAGCAGGACAAGTAGCCTGCAGCACAGAGAGTAGCAAATTTTAGGTTATCACTGATCAAATACGCCAAGTATCACGCGGAATAGCAATATTCTCTCAAAACTATAATACCTGAATGGCAAGTGTGTCTGTCTGACCTACAGTTCTGCTTTTCATTACTTCTAACTCCACACTGTCTGCAACTAAATTTTATCAACAGGTTCCACCGAGCTACTCAGTAAGTCAATGACACTGGGCACTCTGAAGGTTACAAAGCTGACTACGACACCTAAGACCGTCACCCAAGGAAGAAGATGCTCCTTGACACACATAATTATAATCAAAGCTGTTAAGAACCGGGAGGAACACCTTTAAAATGCTGAAATGAGAAAAACATCCATGAAGGCTTTATGAAAGATGTGTAGCATATGAATGTCTAGCATCCATCAGTGTTTCAAAATATGGAAATGGCAGGGAAATAGTGTTCTAGAGACCTTGTAAAAACACAATCAAATGGTAATGACAAAAATTCAGACAGGGAGAAATCAGATGAGTGGCAATAATTTCCTAATTAACATTGCCAACCAGGTACTACACTACAGAACTATGGTGTGCACACAGGCAAATAAAGCAATTCTATATTCCACAGTGCAAAAGACTTCTTTCATGTATCATCATTCATACTTTTGATTATATGATTGGAGTACAGATGCCACAATTCCATACCTGACACATGGTAGCAGAAAACAGAAATAACTGCATTTGTTTTCTTTTTGTATTTTTCAGGATTGTTTGAATATTTGTAGTAAATGTATCATTTTTATAGGGACAATAGCTATTTTTTAAGAGAAAAATAAAATTGTGGGGAGCTGGAAGAAGTACAGTTCCACAGAAAAGGATGTTCTTAGCATGCATGAAGTCCTGGATTCAATCCCTAGTACCCAGATAAAATAATATTAAAATAAAATTAAGGTCATTGCATGTATGATTTTTAAAAGTTATCGTTTTCCTACTTTACAGCAATTTCTACTCCTCCCCAATTAACATGCATTCTTTAGTCGGCTAAGTCCAATTTGTTATGCATCCTGGGTCAGTGAGTCTAGAGAAGAAGTGAGGTCGGACAGGAAGAAAAGAGTGTTTAGTGATGCTCACCTGTGTGACCAGGTAACTCGCGGCTTACTCTCACATTTCCCTCCCTGGTTTTTAAGTTATATATAGAGCAGATGTTGTCCAGGCCGCCACAAGCAACATAATTACCAGAAGGGGCATAAGCACAGGTCATCACCCAGGAGGACCTCAAAGGAATAGCATGCATCTATGAAACAAATACAACCCACAAACTGTCACTAGGGAAAGATTACAAACACAATCATTTATTTTTTAAACCTATTTACAATGAAGTAAATATTATTAAAAATTAAATACATATAGGAAAAATAAGCCAAATAAAAATATAACAACTTGAAAAAGTAAACAATCAAAATTAAAATACCAATCCACATAACTATGCCTATGATCATTATTTCTGTATTAATAAATCATTTGGAGTTAAGAAGTATTCTTTTTAGAAATTTCTTTTATTAGAAGCAGGGATATAAGGATGTTTCAATGCTAAAATACCCATCTGAAACATTAAGTGGTGCTCAAAGGAGGAATTTCCTCCATAATACTGAACAATAAAAAGGAAGGTAATTAACAAGTATCAATTCATTAAAATGATTCCTTCACAAAAAGATGACACAATCATCCCTGCATTAATAGGCACATATCCTGAGATCTCACTCAAACAATGATAATAGTTGTGCATGAATCTAGTCACACCTGCCTGGTGACTCCACTCCAACCTTCTGCAGGTCACATGGAAAGACTTAAGGTGTCTGAAACACCAAAGTGAAAAGTCTGTATGGGGAATCAACACATCCCATGCTATGACTGTGCTCTTCCTTAACATAAAATAATGTTTTTGAAATGCAATTTTTTTGTTTTAAAAAAATGGAGTTGAAGGAGACATGCTTAATGCCCATTAATACAGTAAAACTTATATTATATAGTTATATTAGCTAGCTTTAAAATCTCAAGCAGGCTGGGGTGTAGCTCTGTGGTAGAGCACTTGCCCAACATGTACACAACCCTGGGTTTGACTGCTAGAACTTAAAAAAAAAAATTCACTAAATGATTATTGGGATTATTATAAATATAATGGGATTCCTTCCAGTGGCATTTCACCACCAAGAGACCTAAACAAGTTGTAATTTGCCTCTAATCTATCATATCTTACAATTAGAAACAGAAATCAGTGCCTCCAGTGGGCCAAGGAAAAGCTTTATACTAGCCATCTAGCTTATCCACAACTAGAAATAAAAATCTCAGGGTATTTCACATTAGAAATGGGAATTTAAAAATAATAATTTATGCAAAAAAATTTCTAAAATTCCAATATGAATTATGAGATTCAAGTCAAACACACTAAACAATATTCCTATAGTCTGTCCTTGGAAATAAAAAAAAGGATAAACATTAAAAGCAAACACTAGGCCTAAAGAGAGGATCTAGATGAAAATAAATGGAATATGTTAATCTCCGAAGGCAAATAAAGTTTGAAGAAAGAATAAAAGAAAGAATTGGTGGATAGCAAAACAAACACAAGATTACTTAGAAGAAGGATTAAGAAATTCTACCTTATTTGTTGTATAGCTATCCCAAATAATTAATTTTCCATCTTGGGAAGCACTTACTAGTAGCCTAGAGGAACAAACACAAAAATAATTTGATACTTAGAGGAAAAAAAAAGAGTTTAAATTAGTTATGCATTGCATTAATGTAGGACAGTTCAGAAAAGAAAGTAACAATTTTCCCAACAAAAACCTGATACAAAAAAAGTTCTTCCAACCTTTAAAAAATTTTTGCGGCATATCAAAAATTTTGAACATACATCATAAAATTTAGCAATGACTAAAAATGTCTGTGGCTATGATTCAACATCGTTTCAAATGATTGGATTTATCAGTCATTATTCAAGGTTTTGGTAGACATTAGCTAACTGGCTGGCTGGTTTAATATTCACCAATTAAACTCACAATAACATTAGAGTACATACAGACCTAACAAGCACAGTTCATTTAATCTAAACACACCAACGGGGTGCCTGTGAGTGTGCTTAGTGTCATAGGTACAATGTAGGGCCTACCTCCACCCTTGGGGCCTTTACCATCTGGTGGAGAAAAGACATTTGTATATACAAATTTATAATAAGTCAAGGGAGTGAAAACTGTCAGAAGAGTGGTATAAAGTATAACCCACAGGAGAGTAAAAGAGGAATGAATAACTGCTAGTTGAATTAATCAAAAGAGAATGCATCTTTAAAAAATGGGATTTAAGAGCTAAAGATGGAGAAAACTCTGTATACTAGGGAGAGGGTAAATATGATCAATGACAACAGGTGGAAAAATACAGTTGGTGTTCCAGGAACTGAGTCTTCTAATTTTGTAGAGTTTGTGAAAAACAGAAAATATAAGCTAAGAAAAGTAGACTGGGATTAACTACAGAAAACGTTATTTGCTAGGCTAAGGGGTATAAACTCTACACTAAACAATGATTAGTCATTGAATTTTTTATTTTGTTCTGGAATTTTATTTTTCAACATTTTATAACATTTAGAAGATTAAAAAAAAAATCACCTTGCTGAGCCTAATCCCCAGCAGCTGGGTAAATAGGTAAATAACATCATCAGGTTCTTAATATTGTAAATGTTAATTTTATTTTTACAAAAGTGAAGATCTGAGAGTGGAGAATAGGAACCCATGGAAAATTATTCAAAAATCAACTGGCATCATCAGCTTCAGAATGGGCAGGAAGATGGTGTGAGGCAGTGCTTGGGGGATACATTTGCTTTTGAGAACTTTTTTTTTTGGGGGGTACTGGGGATCGAACCTAGGGCCTTGTGCTCACAAGGCAAGCACTCTACCAACTGAGCTATCTCCCCAGTCCCTTGAGAACGTTTTTTAAGGAAAGAAAGAACAACTAACATTGTTTCAAGTGACAGGATTTCAGGTTAAAGGTCTGCTGCATCAACAGGGCAAATTATTTTTACCTTAAAATTTTTAAAGAAAAAGAATAAAATATTTGCCTTAGTTTTATGTCAATTTTATAATCTTATCCATCCCCTACTAAGAGACACACAGTGTGTATTACTGTACTCAGAATCCCATTTAGATCCTAGAGAAACAAGTGAGGGAGGCTTTCTCTGTTTACAATTTTAGTGACTCCTGGGAGCTGAGAATACATGTGCAACTTTTATTAAAAAATATTTTCTGACATTACTCAGTAAGATGAACTAAGAAACTAAGAAACAAGGTAGTCTCTGAAGCAGCAGGAAGACCTACTACCGCCAAACGTGCCGGGCAAGTGGAGGCTGAACTGAACCCCTAGGCACACAGTGAATCATGGTAACGAACCATATAGCCTGCAAGCCACATGTGCGCCCAAGTGTGTGTGTGTGCACCTGCAGATGCTCAGACTCAATTTGAACACATGCATTTATATGTTGGGTTGGGGGAATTAAAAAAAGATGTATTGAATGAAAATATCCTTGTTTCATATAATCCAATCCTTTGTGAACTTAGGTAATAAGAAATTGTAGCAGTATCTACTAACTTGCTCACAGTGTTCAATAAATATTCGCTTATTAACTGAAATGTCAAGGTTAATATATAACAAAACTGCTTTTGAAATATTAAAGAAAACAAAGTATAATACTCCACTGCAAAAAAAGAAACCCTCTTTTAAATATCCCCAGCTCATATGATAAAGGACTCTTTGAGAGGTAAGTTGACTTTCTACATTTAAAGTTTTTAAACTTTCAGGCTGGGGATACAGCTCAATGGTAGAGTACCTGCCAAGCATTCAAGAGTCCCTGAATTTAATCCTTAAATTTTAATCCTTGCGCCAGAAGAAAAGTTTGAATATTCTTAGTGAAAATAAATTGTTTAGGGGGCTGGGCACGGCAGCACATGCCTGTAATTCCAGTGGCTCAGGAGGCTGAGGCAGGAGGACCTGGAGTTCAAAGCCAGCCTCAGCAACTTAGGGAGGCCCTTGGCAACTCAGTGAGACCCTGTCTCTAAATATAATATAAAAAAGGGCTGGGGATGTTGCTCAGTGGTTAAGCGTTACTGGGTTCATTCCTCAGTACCAAAAAAAAAAAAAGAAAGTGTTCATATTGGATGCATTTTCTATAAACACTTTGTAAATACAGTTTTTTTTATATAGTTTGTTTTTAAACAGAGAAAATGCAAATGATGATTCTTAAGGAAAACAATCTGGCACCAACCTTGAATCATATCCCCAATGCATAGCATAGATTTTAGCTAGGTGGCCTCTCAGCGTACGTCTTGTTCGCATTTGTATCCGACCCACGGAGTCCATATTTGATGTGATCTTCAGAAAGAAATAAAAATGTTATTATTTAGATATAGTTTAGGAGAGAAACTAGAAATATTCAATCAGAAGGTGAATAGCAGACATAAAATTTATAGTAATTTTCATTTAATATAAATAATCCTGCAGAATCATTATGGGATCAAAATATACTGTTCATGAAAAACTATGATTAATTTAAAATAACCCTATGTGTTCTTATAGGCAAGACTATTAAATAAAAAGAGCAGATAAACTTCTAAACTTTAACAAAAAATCGGCCACCCTAGAGGCTGGGAAGGGAACAGACTGGGGGGATTGGGTAATGGGTACAAAATATAGTTATACAGGACAAATAGGTTCTTGTGTTCTACAGCACAGTACAGAATACAACAACCTATTAAATATTTTATAAAGAACTAAAAGAGAGGGCTTGAAGTTTCCCCACACAAAGAAACGATAACGGTTGAAGAGAAGGGAAATGCTTATTAACCCTATGTACCTGCAACACATCACCACACTGTACCTGTATGATTATTATGCATCAGTTAAGAAAATTTGCAATTAAACACTTATGAGAATAATCTGCATCAGTGTCAAACTACTTCATATGAAGCACTAAAACAAAGTGACAGGAAAAAAAACTTTACCTGAACAAGTGTTGCATCATTACAAGCTTTCCTAGCATCCTGAAACAAACAAAAAAAAGATGATTATAATCCATCTAGAGGTAGAATCCTCCAGATCTGATTAATACTTTTATTGAAAATGTATATTTGCAAATAATTTTGTTTACTATACATATAATCTTAATTTAAAATAATTTTGAGCTGGGCATGGTGACACATGTCTATGATGACAGCAGCTCAGGAGGATGAGGCAGGAGGATCATGAGTTCAAAGCCAGCCTCAGCAAGTTAGCAAGGCTCTAAGCAACTTAACAAGACCCTGTCTCTAAATAAAATTTCAAAAAGGGCTAGGGATGTGGCTCAGTGGTTAAGTGCCCCTGAGTTCAATCCCTGAAACCAAAAAAAAAAAAAAAAAAAAAAAAAAAGATAAAATTTACTTAACCTAAAATTAACCATTTTTGCCATCTTAAGATCTATAATTCAGGGATTTTTTAGTATATTCACAATGTTATATAACAATCACCACTATAAAATTCTAGAACATTTCCGTTGCCTCCAAAAAGGAATCTCATCCATCCTGTTTTCCGACCATCCCTCCATGATCCCTAATCTACTTTCTTTCTCTATGGATTTACCTAGTTTTAGACATTTCATCTAAACACAATTATGTATTATGTGGCTTTTTTATATCTGGCTTCTTTTATTTAGTATAATGTTTTCAAGGTTCAGCTATGTTATAATATTAATCAGTATCTAATTCCTTTTTATGGTTAATATTGCATTATATGAACATTCCACCTTTTGTTTATTCTTTAATCAAAGCTGACAGACATGGGGGGTTTTTCTATTTTTTTGGCTATTATAAGTGATGATGCTATGAGCATTCATGTACAGGTTTTTGTGTGCAGTTATGTTTTTACTTCTTTGGAGCATTAAATAAGAGTGGAATTGAGTAATTAGTAACTCTGTCAAACTACCTTTCACAGCAGTTATACTATATTACATTCCCGCCAGCAATGTATGGGAGTTCTGATTTGTTAATTACTTCATATCCTCACCAACACTTATTATTGTCTGTTTCTTAAATTACAGACATCTTCAATGTGAAAAGGTATCTCATTATGTTTTGCTTAGTTCATGATTAATGATGTTGAGTACCTTATCATGCACTTACTGGCACTTATTGGAGGAATGTCGATTTCAAGTCTTTGCCAGTTTTTCAATTGGGTTGCCATTCTACTGTTCAGTTGTAGGAGTTCTTTATATATACTGAATACTAGACCCTTATCAGATGAATAATTTATAAATATTGTCTCCCATTCTTTCAATTGCACTTTCATTTTCTTGATTCTTTCCTTCATGCAAATTTTTAATTTTGATCAAGTCTAGTTTATATGTTTTTTTTCTTTTGGTGTCATATTTAATTGTTTGCCTAATTGAAGGTCAGGAAAATTTACATCTGTGTTTACCTCCAAGAATTTTACACTTTTGAATGTTACATTTAGGTACCATTTTGACTTACTATTTATATATGGTGTGAGGTAGGGGGTCCAAATTCCTTCTTCCACATGCGGCTATCCAAGTGTTCCAGTTCCATTTGTGAAAAAACTGTTCTTTTCCTATTGTATGGGCTTTCTGCCCTTGTTGAAAATCAGTGGACCATAAATATATGGATTTATTTGTGGACTTTCAAATTGTACACCATTGTACAAATATATTTTTGTTTTATGACTTAAAGATTTTAAAAATTGTATCCTGATCTAAAGCGATTAAAGTTGATTTAATAAGCCCATAGTATTCAGAATTATATTTATTATTAAGTCTTTCACAGAAAGTAACACTTATTTATACAGGCAACTGATATTTGTTGCCACTAGGAAGAAAATGTTTTAGATTTAACATGCAAAAATATATCTCAGGAATTTGAGTGTGTATGTGCTGAGAATTTAGCCCAGGGCCTTTAATTTGCTAAGCACATGCTCTACCACTGAGTTATATCCCCAGACACAGCAAAATAATTTTTTATGTAATAGCAACAATTTACACTAAGTGGCATCTATATTTTTATACAAATTCCCTATATGTAAGCAGATGTTTATGTCTATGGATTATAAGGTATTCTTTCAGAGAAACCTTAAATTTTTATACTAACAGAAGGGAAGATGATGAAACAGAAATCAAAATAACAAAAAAGAAATGGAACAATGAACATATTTAAAAAAACATCAAATCACTTGATTTATTTAGGTGCTGGGGATTGAATCCAGGACCTTGCACATTCTAAGCATCTACTGAACTAGTGAGCTATATCCCAACCACAGCAAGACAATTTAAACCAAATTTATCAGTAGCAAATTTTAAAAATTGATATACATGCTAGATTTAAGACAGTCCATGCCCAAAGGTTAGGGTAGTATCCTCTTTATTTTTTTATTACTATTATTTTTTGCCTACAGTGCTTGGTATACTCCTAGGCAAAGAGAACACACACAATATTTACTGAATAAAACAACAAAGTCTTTGCAGAAAGACTAGATGGAAGATATGATAATTTTGGCTGCCCTTTAACCTATTAATAAATAGACTATTTCTATGTAAAGGGTGTTCCACAACTAATTGAAAAATATGATTTGATTCTCCCATTCTTAGCCAAATTGCGGGTTTAGAGACCTCATCTGGTAAGGAATAATTTAGAGTACTTTTCTACAATGAAAAGAATTTCTGGAAATGACAGTGATGACCTGAGCCATGTTCAAGAAATGGTACAGCTGAAGTCTAGATTCTGAAAAAAGGTTCTATGAGTTCAAGTTTTATGAAAACTACCTACCATTGTTTAGGCCCTCTTTCCTGATTCAATCATCTGGTAAAAAGTCAGATGAACATGGCATGCCAGGTACCACTGTAGTCACCATATACACAGCACTGGACAGAAAACAATTTTTTTTCCCTCATAGCATCTACATTAGTGTTAATAATACAACTTAAGGGCTGAAAATGAAAATCATTAAACTCCAGTAAAAATCAGTACTAAAAATTAAAACATCATGTTGGAATACAAAAATTCTACTAACATCTTAGCAGTTAGAGGAAAATAATCTACTCATAGGAAGAATTTATTCTTATGAACACTACTATCCATTATGAAACTAAATATAAAAGAATTCTATGGGACTGGGGATATAGCTCAGTTGGTAGAGTGCTTGCCTTGCAAGCACAAGGCCCTGGGTTCAATCCCCAGCACTGCAAAAAAAAATAAATAAATAAATAAAGGAAAAAAGAATTCTATGCTCTTTACCAAGGAAAAAAGAATTCTATGCTCTTTACCACAACAACAACAACAACAACAACAAAAAAATAGAAGATTTGATACTAACATCTTTGTGCTAAAAAAAAAAAAAATGAAATGTGTTAGAAGTGGTGGTGTGCCTCTGTAATCCTGGGAGGCTGAGGCAGGAGGACTGCAAGTGTGCCTTAAAATAAAATTTAAAAAGCTAGGGGTGGAGCTCAGTGCTTGAGTACACCTAGCACACATCAGGCCATAGGTTCAGTCTGCAGTACCACCAAAAAAAGCAAGAAAAAAAGGTGACATACTTATTGTTATAACTCAATTACAAAAGAAAACAAAATCTACTTTTTCTTTATTAGTGATTTTTTTTAGTTTAAATTTAGTCTTCCATTATGCCAAATGGCATACATTTCTATTATGCCATATATTTACAACATAGGTAAATACACAGATTATATTTCTGGAAGGAAGGGGGAAAGAGAAGAAAAAGGGAAGGGAGGGAAGGTCTTTAAATATAGTGTGACATGATTTAATTGAGGAAAAAGTGCCAGGCATTTTATATACACATACTTGAAATCATGAGAGGAGAGGATTCAGTGAACTTGGGTCTATGACATTGTACCTGGAAATCTGGTCAGATATGGAAATGACTAAAACAGAATATTCTCTCCAACTAAAGCAGAAGGGGTAAATGCCAAACAAAGAACTAAAATAAAGAGCAGACTATGACAAGCCCTGTCACAAAAGTCTAATTGCTGTAAGACTGAGGAACTGTCCCTCATCAGCTTTTGACTAAGTCCTGTGTGTGTTATTTAATCCTCAGCACAAACCTATATGATGGGCATTGGTATTCTTGCTTCACAACAAAAACACCAGGCATCAAAAAAGTTAGAGAGACCTGCCTGTGGTCCCACGTGATGAAAGGTGTAATCCGTACACATTGTTTCACCACGCCATCAACAAGAGGAGAATAAATCCAAGCACAGGGCTCTCCTAAGGCTTTTAGAGTAGGAACAGGATTCAATGCATAGGCTCTGAGACAGCACAACTGGAGCAGAGGTAATAGAACTCCAGGCAAATGAAACAATCGATAAAAGACAAAGAGATAGGAGACAGCAACACATGTTCAAGGGATAGAAAAATAGCAAACAGGCTAGATGGAGGAGAGCACAGGTTTCAGGGAAAGCTGTTAAATACAGCCAGGGGGCAGTGCATCCTTGGTGACAGAGCACAGGTTTTACAGTCCAAACATGGGGTCCAAATGCTGAATATGGTACTTACTAGTTATATTTCCTTGGCAAGTTATTTGATCTCACTGAGCCTCAGTCTCCTCAACTTTGGCAAATTTTTTAACCTCAATGAGTCTGCGTTTCCTCAATTATAAAATGAATCAATACAAACTTTTTCATAGGATAGCTACCAGAGTTAAAGGAGGTGGGCATGTGACCATGTCTGGCCAATTGTCATGGTTCCTCTTAGAATCTGGAGTTCATGACACAAAGTAAAGATGGCACAGAATTCATTCTGGTGGAAAATCTCACACTTGGGCACCACCGTCATGTCATAAGTGGAAAATTCTACACTTGGCCTCATGTGACAGGTTACAGTCAAAACACAGATACACTAAAAATTTATAAAACTACCTTCAGTCCATGTGCTTAAGGTATATATGAAACATAAATGAATTCTGGTTTAGACTTGGATACCATCTCTAATATATCTCATTATGCATATACAAATATACCAAAATCCAAAAAAATCTGAAATCCAAAACATTCCTGGTCCTAAGCATTTCAGAGAACAGATTCTCAACTGTAATATCTAATTCCAGAGACTTGTTTGTGAAGTCTTCTCTGAGTGTTTCAAGCAAAATAAATCCCTCCTTTGTTCTAACAGCTTTGTTCAGACACATAAGGTATCAACTTAGAGTTCTTGCTCACATCTGAATTGTTAACTTCCTTGAATTCCTGGCAATAAGTCTGGCTATGACTTCACTCAGATTAACTCTTATGATGAGTGTTTTTTTAATGTGTGTGTGTGTGTGTTTGGTACTGGGTGTTGAACCTAGGGGTACTTACTCACTGAGCTACATCCCCAGCCCTTTTTATTATTTATTTTGAGATGGGGTCTCCTTCAGTTGTTTAGGGTCTCACTAAATTGCTAGGTTAGCCTCGAACTTGGGATCTTCCTGCCTCAGCCTCCTCAGTAACTGGGATTACAGGCATGCACCACCAGCCCAACATGATGAGTGTTCTTTACCCATCCCTTAATTTTGATTTTCCTCTTCCTTTTTCTCTCTCTTTTTTTTCAGTTATATCTCATATAACTTTTATTCTTTACTTTTAAATTAGGTAAGTGTTATGGTTTGGATGTGAAGTATTCCCCTAAAAGCTCACATGTAAGACAATGCAGGAAGGTTCAGAGGAAAAATAATTGGATTGTAAGAGTCTTAACCCAATCAGTGAATTAATCCATGATGGGATTAATCCACTGATGTGGTAGGGTGTGGCTTAAGAAGATTGGCATTGGGGCGTGACTTTGAGGTACATAATTCATATCTGGAGAGTGGAGACTCTCTCTGCTTCCTGATGATGTGAGCTCTTTCCCTTTGCCACACTCTTCCACCATGATGTTCATGTTCAGGCTCACCTCAAACCCTGAGGAATGGAGCTGGTCTTCTATGAACTAAGACTTCTGAAACCATGAGCCCTCAAATAAACCTTTTCTTCTCTATAATTGTGCTGGTCAGATCCTTTTAGTCACAGCAGTGAAAAAGCTGACTAAAACAGTAAGTTATTCTGAAATTGCTGTTACAAAAGATTCAGACTGGGAAGGTTCAGAGCTACGCTCCAAGCTACCAGAGATTCTCCTGCTTTGTGCTGAAGTTCTTCATCTATATTTGCAAGCTGGTTTAGTTTTTACTTTTCCCTGTGAAAAGAAGCAGGCGGCTGTCAGCTACCCACAATTCAGTCTCTGCTCTCTCTGGCTCTCCAGGAGGCATACCTATATCCTTTCATTTTTAACTCTGCCATTCCTTGCTGTTCTTCAATGCCAACAAAGTCTGAGCAAGCATCTGTTTCATTGTTTCAAAGAAGGGATTGTTGGGGCTGTCCCTTGGAGAGTGCTTCCTACTTTGTATGAGATTTGCAGCCGAAGGCACCTTCTGTCAGAGCTGTCCCACATGCTGCTGCATTTGGCAATGCTTCTCCATCCTTTTATGGTTCTAAGAGTCTCATTTTTGTTAAGGCCAGCGCTTATATTTGTTTCTTGTCCTTTTTACTGTTTTGAGTTGATTTCCAAGACTAAAAGAGGTCAGACATGCCTTGATCCTGCCTTTTATAATTTTTAATGTTTCTGTGATTTAATGTTTTAGAGATTAACATTTCCGACTTTATTACAATGTAATGTCTGTCTCACTGTAATGCACCAAAAATCTAGATTCTAGGTGTATGAGTAAGAAGAGAAATCTGTTTGTCTCCCAGCTGGGCTTACAAACATACATATTATTAACCTCTTAGGGGCATGGAAGCCACTTGTGGGCATAGGTACTTATCAGGAATCACTTTTGGAGCAGTCATTAGAAGCAAGATTAAAACCAAATTGATCCTTTCTGGCCTTACAAATTACTTAATATATGTAAACTGACATACTCAGGAATTTAACACACTGCTGATACGGAATAAAAGTGTAAAAACTGAGCTTGGAGATATAGCTTAGTGGTGGAGTGCTTGTCGAGCATGCATAAGGCCCTGGGTTCAATCCTCAGCACTGGGGGGAGCGGGGAAGCATTAAAATTTCAATATGAAGTTCTTACCTGGATCTGATTCCGTAGTTGTTCTGCTTCCTGCCTCAACTGTTCCAGTTCACTCATCCTTTGAATCTGTTTACCTCAGGAATTACCAAGTAAAAGCAACTGTTGAGAGAGAGAGGACACTTAGTTTTCCATCTTCAAATTTACTTTTGAGAGACTGACATTGGGCTGGCAATATAGCTCAGTTGGTAGAGTGCTTGTCTTGCAAGCATCAAGGCCCTGGGTTCAATCCCCAGTGCCAATACTGACATATAATTGTTTTTTAGTCCTTCTGAAACTCTGAAATAGTCGATTATTACTAAAATTGACAGTTGCTTAGTAATTATGGACCTAGGTCATTTATCAGAGGGTTTTATGGAGGAACGTGATGTGAAAGTTGTCAGCAGCAAAACAGCCACTTATGTCAAACACTATCAAAACAGCCTGAGGCTATGAAGGAGGAGCCTTCAGACATGTGCCTATGAAGGAACCATCCAAGGAATTCCTGGAAACCACAGTGTTCTAGATAAGCTTGCAGGCAGACACTTGCCTAACAGCTGTCTCCCTCATGGGCTAATATCAGCTCCTACAACAAGCCTCGGTAACAAAGGGCTTTGTTTCAAAACAGCTTATGTGGACTTTGCCCTTCTTTCTTCTGAAATCCTCCCCTTGCCCCAACCTCTTCGGATGCATCTATGGTCCTCCATACCACACATATCCCAGACAGCAATCCCTTGCTCTTCTATGAGGAAAAAATCTTGCTTTGGACAGTTGCTCTTTCTTTCACTCATTTTAGGCTGAGAGTGATCAGAAGATGGAAGAGAAACTTTGAATTTCAGTATTTAAAACTCAATTATAAGTTGAGTGTGGTAGTGCCCACCTGACTCAGCAGGCTGAGGATTGAGGCCGGCCTGGGCAACTTAGTGAGACCCTGCCTCAAAATAAAAAATGAAAAGGGCTGTGAGTGTAGCTCAGTGGTAGAGTACCCTTTGGTTCAATGTCCGGTAACCTCCTCCCTCCATCCCACCCCATCCCACCACTGAATTACAGGGAACTGATACTGGACAGGAGTCCAGTGAGAAATACTTTACAGCATTTTATAGGGGAGCAATAGGCATCTCCAACTGGCCTCCATATATGCAGCACAAATTCAACGCTTCGAAACTGAATCCCCTCCACCTCCAAGTCCTCCTCATTTCAGTAAATAGCCAACTCCATTCTTCCAACTGTTTAAGCTAAAAATCTGAGAGCCATCCTTAATTTCTGAGTCTTTCCTACTCACTCACCTCTAATCCATCAGCAAATCAAGTTAGTTATGCCTTAAAATATTATTCAGTATCTGATTCTGATTACCTCTACTTATACTACCTTGATCCAAATCCCCATCATCTCTCTCACCTGGTCTCCTTCCTACTGACAGGATCACTCTCCAGTCTAATCTAAGTATAGCAAGTAGTGATCCTTTAAAATACAAGTCACTCTTCGACTTTAAATTCTGCAACGGTTTTCTGCTCCACTCAGAGTGAAGCCAACTGTCTATCTTGACCTAAGGAGCCCTGAACCTCTCTCTCATACACACTCATACCCTGCACACACCTACTCTTCCTTTGCCCCTCCCCTCTTTCCTCCAGGTGCTCAAAAGCTTTCTTGGGGTTCTCTGAACATACTAAGCAGATTCCAGTCTCAGGGTCTTTGATTCACCCTGCCCTTGACCTGGACCACACTTGTCTGTGACACTTTCATCGCTTGCTCCTTAGGTCTGCTCAGGTGTTACCCTTTCAGAGGAGCCTCTGCTGACAGCACACATGCACCCAATCCTCCCCGTCTCTGGTCCACACGCCTGTCTTACACTTCACTATAAGACTCAATGCTATTTAGCATGAATTTATTTGTGATTTGTTTCCCCTTTATAAAAATCAAGCTCCCTGAGGTAGGGTTTTAGTTTGCCTTATTCTTTGCTATATACCCAACACCTATGACACTTTGGTTTCCAATAAATAAGCTAACCTAAAATAGCTTAAGAAATACAGGAAAATTCATTCTAAGGAATTAGAATAAATCACAGAACCAAAAGACAGAAATATTACTATTTTAGGAAGAGACTGGAGACTTCCACAAATGTGTTTTTATATCTTGTTTGTTGGAATAAGGATCCAATTAAGGACTACATAATACATTTGTCATGTCTCTTAAGACTCTCCATCTAGAAATAGCCACCTCTTGCTCTTTTTTCCCTATGATATTGATTCACTAGAGACTAAGTCACTTGTCCTTAGAATGTCCCACTTTCTCTTTCTTCTTTGTAGTATTGTTTGTTTCTTTACCCTCTACACTGCCTGTAAAATGGAAGTTAGATCGATAGGATGGAATACATCCAGGTTAGATACACATGTATGGCAAGAATCCTTCTAGGTGATATGGACTTCATACTACAGTACATCAGGATAAACACTGTTTTCTTTATGCCACTGCTAGTAAAGCTAAGCTTGGTCAGTGTGTTCAGGTGGCAACAGTGTAATCTATCTAGTGGGGGACTAGAACTTTAATAGTTTCATTCAGTAAGTAATCTGCAGGGAGCCTCAGACTTTCAACTGGATCCTTACTATCAACAGTTAAACATGCCCAAGTCTCTCCCTTTAAAGAGAGTGTGTGTATGTAGGGAGAGTGGGGGCAGAAGGAGAAGGCAGTCAGAGGCTGCTGCAGTTGTGGTTCAAGTGGATCCAGGTACAGCTCCTGCTGGTTGGCCCATTGATGTGATGCTGGTTTTGCAAGTCTGCAGAATTTAAGAGTTATGGAGTCATGGAAACTTCCACCAAGATTATAAAAGGAAAGGCTGAGCAGCTGGGCAGTGTGCTGTGGGGTCAGAGTCTTCGCAAGCAGCCTTCCATGGGGCAATGTGGAATGGAGATATGGGAGTGAAGCTAAAGCTGCAATGGAGACCCAGGGAAGGTGAAGACTTTGGCAACGTGCAACACTTGTCAAGGAAAGCTATAGGCAGCATAGAGTCAGCCAAAAGAGTGGACATATGCACTTTCCAGCAAGGCTGAAAGAACAAAGGTGTTTCCCCAGTCCTTGGTAGCCCATATCTTGCCAGTGTAGATGGAGCCTTAGGATTTAATGTTTGCCCTGCTATGTTCTTGTCTTGTTTTAGACTGATCCTTCCTTACTATTTTCCTATTCCAAGCTTTTGAAATAAGAATGTTTACTTTGTGCCTATCTTACCATTGTATCTTGGAAGTATATAACTTTCTTTTTTATTTTTATGGGGCTTACATTTGAGTTTGCCTGGGGTCTTGAAGAGGACTTTGAACTTGAAGAGAACTTTATTTTTGGTACCAGGGATTGAACCCAGGAGCACTTAACCACCAAGCCGAGTCACATTCCTATCCCTTTTTTATATCTTACTAGAGACAGGGTCTCACTGAGTTGCTCAGGGCCTCGCTAAGTTGCCTATGCTGGATTTGAACTTGTGATTCTCCTGCCTCAGCCTCCCAAGTCACTGGGATTACAGGCATGCACTACTGCACACAGTTGGACTTGAACTTTTGATCAATGCTGGAACAGTTAAGACTTTGAGGACCCTTGGGGATGGACTGAATGTATTTTGTATTGTAAGATGGTCATGAACCTTAGGAGGCCAGGGCTGGAATGCCATAGTTTGGATAAGTTTTCCCCAATGGTCTGTGTTAAAGTTCAGACCCCAAAGTGATGCTCTTGGGAGGTAGTGAAACCTTCAGGAAGTGGGTCTTATGGGAGGCCCTTAGGTCACTGGGGGCATGCCCATCTTGAAGGGGACATGGGACCCCAAATCACTCTCTCCTCTTTTTGCCTCCTGGCTGATAAGGTGAGTTGTTTGCTCTGCCCTATAGTCACACCATGGTGTGCACCTTGCCAGAGGCACAAGAATGTGGGATTAATTTTCATGAGCTGGAACCTCTAAAACTGTGAGCCAAAATAAACCTTTTCCCTTTCTTTACAAAAAAAAAAAAAAATCTTTTTCTTTGACTGTACATCATCTCACCATCACCTACAGTCCCTTCTCTTCATTAAATACTTTTAAAGAGAGCTGCCTATCCATGACCCCATTTTCTCATGTGGAATTCCGTGTATTCTTTTTTTGCAGTCCTGGGGACTGAAGCCAGGGTCTTGTGCTTACAAGGCAAGCACTCTACCGACTAAGCCATATCCCCAACCCCTCAGGTGGAATTCTGAATTCTCAAACCTTGTCCCCCGAAGCTCATGTGTGAGACAATGCAAGAAGGTTCAGAAGAGAAGTGATTGGGTTGAGTCTTAACCCAATCAGTGAATTAATCCCCTCATAGGGATGAAGTGAGTGGTAACTGAAGTGGGAGGGTGTGGCTAGAGGAAGTGGGAACTGGGGCATGGCTTTGGGGTATATATATTTGTATCTGGCAATGCAGCTCTTTCTCTCTGCTTCCTGATCACCAAGTGAGCTGCTGCCCTCTGCCGCACTCTTCCATCGTTACGTACGTTCAGCCTCACCTCAAGCCCCAAGGAATGGAGCCGGCCTTCTATGGACTAAGACCTCTGAAATCATGAGCCCTCAAACTTTTCTTCCCCTAAAATTGTTCTGGTCAGATCCTTTAGTCACAGCAGCAACAAAATCTTACTAAATCAGGCTGTTAAAACAGGCATGATGGAAAAGGAATGGGCAGCTAGAAGGCAAGAGGCTGTCTGAGAAATGTTTCTAAGCCACAAAACCAGAACCCTTGTGATGCTAGTGCCAGATAACCACAAACTTTCTTTGGATAATGTCAAAGCTGCCATTCTCCTGCCCTTCCCTTTCTGCTGCTAAAAAGAGGAACTAATTTCTCATTCTTAAAAAAATCAGAATAGAAAACATATTAATTACATAGATTTCCTAGGTTAATTTTTTCTTCTCGTCCAACAATTCCTGGATTCCTTAGAGGACCAATAAAGCGTGAATCTAACATAAACTCACAGACAAGCCGAGAGGCTATCTAGGGTAAAATGTGGCCATAAGATGCCCCAGGTGAAACCTAATATGGTAAGTTCTAGGAAATTATGTTCTGAAGGTAAGGATCCAAAGAAATGGGCAAGCTGTGTATTGATGGGTATGTGCATAACATAAGTTTAGAATGCCTGGGAATAATATTTCTGAATTAGGTATAATTTAGTAAGTGGCTCCCTCACACTATACACCTAAAGCATGCTCAAATTTTGAGAGATCAAGTCCTCTAGGAGCACTTATTTTGACCTACAGAAAACAAAGCCATCTATTACTTTCCCACCTGCAGCTCCTGTGTATCCACAGTTTAATAAAAAATGGAAATCAAAGAGGTGGCAAAATATTTTCTAAAACTTTGTGAACCCAACATGGGGGAAAGAAAAATATGGAAACTAAGCTTAGGGGCAGAATCGGCAAGACAAATGATCACCCACCACTGAAGAAATTCTCCACTGGTTCCCAACCAGGCAGACTAGCTGCAGCATAAACCAGCTCAGAGTCTTTCTTATTTAAAGTTTAAAGTAATCAAGATCCTAATTTGAGAAAGGAGAAAGCCAAAAATAATCTCTCACCAAGCAGACTTTCCCTGAATTAATGACAAGGAAGCCATTATAGATAGAAATTAAAGTTTACATTGACTCTGGTATGTGTGTGTGTGTGTGTGTGTGTGTGTGTGTGTAACAGAAAATTGAGAAAGCTGTCTCTCAAGGAATTAGTTCTGTTGGGGTATGGGCCCCAACATCCAAACATGCTTTTTTTTTTAATCTTCCAACATATGGAAACAGAATCTCCCCAATGATTTACTTACAGCTCGGTGATCAGCTGCCTCCTGCCCACCCCAAACATAACCCATCTGCTACAGCTGATTTTTTTAAAAAATTTTTATGTATTTATTTTGCCTCATCTGATTTTTAAAATGATCCCTAAGTATAAGAAAACTAGGGAGAGGAGTAAAGGTCCAAGATAAGAGCTAGCAGCTTCCACTAGGTAAGTGCAGTATATTTCTCCTCTACCTCCAAGAGAAGGAAAGAAAACAGCAAGACCTCCTCAACCCTCCCCCAGCAAATAACCAAGCCTTGAACTGGGAAAAGATAGTTACAAGCTAAAATTCAAACAAAGGATTAGCATGTAGAATTTTAAAAGCAATCCCTTCAAACTAACAATACAAATAACATTCCCATAGGAAAATGTGCAAATACAGGAATTGGCCAATCACAGTAGGAAAAACTCCAGAGGCAATATACAAATGAGATGACCTCAGAAATAAGGGAAATGCAAATTAAAGTACAGGATACAGTTCCAAACCTGTTAGTTTTTTAAAACATATTTTCTTTTTAGTTGTAGATGGACACAATATCTTTACTTTATTATTTATTTATTTTTATGTGGTGCTAAGGATCAAACCCAGTGCCTCAACGTGCTAGGCAAAAGCTCTACCACTGAGTCACAACCCCAGACCCCATACCTGTTAGATTAACCAAATATTTTTAATAAAGTGGGAATTAGCAAGGTTATAGAAAAATGACAATTCTCATTCCGGTAGGGCAACTCTTTGGGAAGCAACGTGGAAACACCTAACAAAGGTGATGATATTTATGTCTTTCATTGATGATCTAATTCTCCTCCTGATAACTAAGTCTTAAAAGATACTCTAGTGCATGCACGCAAGAGCAGGGTATGACTGTTCATACCACACTACTTGAAATAATAAACTAGAACACCAATGCCCACTGTCAGAATGGATAATTATAGTGTTTTCACAGCAAATTATTATAAAGCAATGAAAACAAATGAACTACAGTTAGAAACAGCATAGGTGAATCCTAAAAATAATGTTGAGAAGAAAGAGTTCCAGGATAAATATCCCTTTTACAAAACTCAAAAACCCACTAAAACGAAATATCATTATTTAGGATGTACAAATATGTAATACAATCTTTTTTTTTTAAGCAAAAGAATGATAATATTGTATGCAGAAAAAACACACAGGTAGTTGCTATTTTTTTTGTCCATATATTATTAAGAAAGCAAACATAAATATATGAAAGTGAGTCATGTATGGATGAACTTCAGGTACATGCCACCAGGCCCAACGAGATGAGTCTAGTTATAATGAACCCAACTCTTGCACATGAAGTCCACAGGTATTAAACAGAATGAAATAAAACAAAAGGAAAGAAAAAAGAAACTGAGGCTCAGACAAGTTCAATATCTTGCTTAACATTAGAGGAGTTGGGGTTTGAGGCAGACATGACTGAAACCCAGGCTCACGATGGTTTTGCCATGCTGCCTCCTTTCCAAGAGCATCTCACTGGATTTGCTGGATCTGACTGAGGACCTTTGTTTCTTATTTCAACTTTATTCCTATGGTTGTTACAATCCCACAGCTCCCTTGCCCTTCTTCTCTGTGGCTTTGTGGGTACTTCAATTTATTCATTTCATAAATATTTATTTATGTTTCCCCATGTTCTATCTTCAGTCAGCTAATTAAGAAATTTCCTCCTGGGAGGAAGGAAGGATAAAAGGAATATAAGGTATAAATGAGCCAGACCTACTTTCTTTTTTTAAAAAAAAAAACCAAGAGGATACAGATCAACGGTCAAATAATCTCACCAGTGGTGATTTTGCTCAAGGTCAAATTATAGCTGTTAATCACAATTTATCCTTGAAATGGCACTGATATTGCAAAAGCAATTTTAAACTAATAAATTAAGAGACATTATTTGATAAGCATAATGTTCTTATTTTCAGTTACTATAACTTCTTGATTTCTTTTTCAACACGGATATTTGCTCCATTTAACACATTTTAAATAACTGTAGTATAGTGAAAGGATTGTTAGGTGAAAAAAGCAGCATATCAGTTATTTTTTAAAAAGTTCAGCTGTACCAGTTACACATATCGAAAGACACCAATGAGCCATTGTATTGTATCCAAGCCAATTTGTTAAATAAAATAGAAAAAATACAGCTGTATAATTCAAATGGCCTTCTCACTCCACATCTTAAAAGTCCACAGACTTTTACTAAAGCAAGGCATTATGCATCTGTACAATTACACTGCTGTGCTGGTCAACAGCCATTTGAATCCATATGAAACAAGCAAAGTACTTCTTAGCTAGTAATAATTTTCACACTGATCAGGAAAGCTCATGTAAGCCATGAAAGAATATTTTAAATTGAACTTTAAAAATGTAAGCATAAACTACTTTTGCTTCCTAAAAGTCTGTTCTCTGAAATAGTTCAAGTAGTTTGTAGATAATCAAATTTTCTAATATTCTATTTTGTCCTTCGCAATCAGATTTACTTTTCTTATATGTTATAAAATATATATTTTTTAAAAAATAATGAATCAGGGAAGGTATTTTAAAGCTTTTATGATCATTCTTACCAAGAAATTTAAAACACACAAGCCATACCATCCCACATTTGTCCTTCTCAAAAAGCTAGCCAAGGGCTGGGGATGTAGCTCAGTTGGTAGAGTGCTTGCCTTGCATGCCCAAGGCCCTGGGTTCAATCCCTAGCACCAGAAAACAAACAAAAAAACAAACAAAAAAAACCCTAAAAAGTTAGCCAAAACCCTAGAGTTGCACAGAGTAAGTGGATATGGAAGCAAAAGGGAACCTGGAGATGCTGAAGCTGCAGCACTGAGCGCGAGGTTTTGTATTTTATTATTCTACCACCATGTTACTCATCACTTGGAGCGCTTCTAAGTACCCCCAAAGTAAAATGACTTAACTTGTGAACTGAAGGCCGTTTGTTTGTGTTCCAGGAAATAAAGAAGGCCCTGCCCTCTAGGGTGTCTCCCTTCACCTAGCCATTACATTCTGCCAGTTTATTTTCTCACCAAACATTTACTGAATGTGCCAGGGACAGGGGCTACATATGAATACAACTTAGGCCCTGGTCTCAAGGAATTTACAGTCTAAGAAGGAAGACAGACATATAAATGCATACATAATCCATTACCCTAAATACACTCTAGGGTTAGATGTGTTTCAGAATTTTGAAATTTTTAGGTGGAACAAAAATGTTCATTATATATGGCAAATACTCCATATGATCACCAAATGAGATCAGGTCATATAAAGTTTTGACACTAAATAGTTCATGAAGAAAAAAAGCCTGTATTTGAGAGCATTTTAGATTTCTCAATTGTGGATAAGAGATCATTGACCTGTAATATAGATGAGGAAGATTACCAAGCATGAAGGCAGGAGGCCCTCTAAACTTAAAAAGTCTAAGGAGGAGTAACTGAAACAAAAGCTAATATTAACTGAGCACTTACCCACGTGCATGTACTATCCAAAGCTTTTTATGGTAACACTTTAGTTCTTAGAAAAACCCCATTCTACAAAATGTACCTGCTGTAGATCCCTTGTTAACAAATTTCAATTTCTTTATGCAATTACCTGCCTACCATGTTCCATTTAAATAAGTAACTTACAGAATTCTTGAATCAAATATCTTAAATTATTTCCTTATAAAAAAATGATCACTATAAACCTTGTTAACTATTCTAAATATAATGTAGGGGCTGGGGAGATAGCTCAGCTGGTAGAGTGCTTGTCTTGCAAGCACAAGGCCCTGAGTTCGATCCCCGGTACCGCAAAAAAAAAAAAAAATTAATTAATTAAAAAAATAAATAAATATAATGTATATGATCTATGTCCCATGGAAATGAGACAACAAAGCCTCATTCAGCTTAAGCTATATTACTGGGTTTTTAGTTTCACATTACCAAACAGCTAGTTTTCACATTTTAAACAATTCCTAGGTGAAGTGGTTAGGTGGGGAACTTAATATAAAAATGGGAGAGGGGTGGTGAGTCAAGTAATTGCTAAATGTGGCCATAAATATATCAAAAATCTTATGTAAAACCCAGAGATTATTTGGTTTTTGAGTACAGGGACCATTTTCGTCATCTTTACCTCTCCCAAAGTAGTAGTCTTTCCTCAGCTATAGAGAAATTGATAAAATTAATAGATTTTATCAATTCCTCTTTTGCTGAAAAATTTTGACATGATAAATGATAGTGGAAATGGTAGGGCTTCTAAAACATAATAAAGAAGAAACTGATGTTTCAGAATATTCATGAACTCTTTATATAATAAAAGTTTAAAACACGTCAATTTGAGAGCAGCTATGAAGCAGAGCATATCAGAGCGTAAGCACTGATTACAAAGATGCCAGCATTCACATCCCTTGAGTAAATTATTCCCTTTCAGATACCAACTGGAAGGTAAGCAACTTAGTGGGAGTTTTTCCTTAAATGTAGTAACTATCCAGTATAGGAACAAACTCTGCTAGAGTCAAATTGGAAAAAAAAAAAAAAAAAAAAAAAAAAAAAAACCCTAAGTCCTTTTAAGTTGCTATATATTGCCTTAAGTATTAAATATGGACACTAAGAGAAACTATATTATTTTAGCAAGTAAGTAGTACTTGAAAAATAGAAAATCACTTCATGTGACTTCTACTTCAAAGCAGATTAAATAACACTCATCCCTCAGTAATTCTAGAAGAAAAAGTTCTTCATAATGCACACTGGAAAAATAGTATTGATGGACACATGTTGTAAGTTTACCAAGCATTTGTTGTTCATAACTATCACACCAAAGGAATTTTTTTGGTATCTGATTGTTATGGTTTAGATATGAGGTGTTCTTCAAAATCTCATGTGTGAGACAATGTAAGAGTGTTCAGAGGTGAAATGATTAGAAGAGGAGAGTTTAATCTCACTCTCTCTCTCCCCCTCCCCTCCCCTCCTTTCCTCTCCCCTCCCTTTCTTGTTGCTTGGCCTGAGCTGCTTTCTTCTGCCACATCCTTCTACCATGATGCTCCGCCTAACCGACCATGGATTGGTACTCTGAAACAATAAGCCAAAATAAACTGTTTTTCTTCTAAGTTGTTCTAGTCAAGTCTTTTGTTCACAGAGATAAAAAAGCTGACAACAACACTGTTCCATCCACAGGACATTAGCAGGAAGAAGGCAGTGCAGCATAATAATGAAGAGCACCACGTCTAGAACCCAACTGTTGGGGTTAGACCACTGGCTTCTACAACTGCATGGGTTAGCACACACACAGCAGAGTTAGTGAGGGTTAGCTGAGATTATTACTACCATTGAAAAAAGATGTCTTTTTTTTTTTTTTTTTAGATGTCTTGAACTAGTGGGGGAAAATTTTAAAAACTATTTTAAGGAAAAGCAGTATATTTGAACAGGAAGTGTTTTTAAGTAACCAAAATATATAGGCTGTCTCTTTTTTTCATCCGTAACTATACATCTAACTACTGTCCATTCTTTTCACTCTTTTCTATCATATGATGATTAATCTGGAGGCTTACCTTAAATTAAAATTTTCAAATTGGTTTAATTTTTTTTTAAAGTTAATTATCCAGTTTGTGATCCATTTTCAATTTTCCTACTGACCTATTCTCATTAGCTGCTCATTAGTATTACCTCCAGCAGAGGGCAGACGAAAGAAAGGTAAAGATATAAAGTTGGTAACTTGCTGGCTTCCAGAGAAGCCTTCTAGCTTCACCAAAAGACCTTAAATAGCATTAATGCTGTATGAGTCTCTGGAAACTATCTTACCCAATTGAAATAGCTTTAGCTAAAATGTAGCAACGAGCTGGCAAATATAAATTCAAACATTCATTGAACAATTCTGAGTCCCAGTCACATGCCAGGCATATTCTAGGCTCTAGTGATTCAGTAGTAAACAAAACAAACAAAAGTTTCCATTGTTGTGGCACTTTCTTCTGTATCAGTTTGGGAGAAAGATAGTAAAGCACATAAACAAATTATATGTTTTTAAATACAGATAGGTACTATATAGCGGAATAGGGGGGAAATATCAGAAGTTGGCTGGACATGGTGATGCAGCCTGAAATTCCAGCAACTCATGAGGCTGAGGCAGGAGGATTCCAAGTTCAAGGCCAGCCTCAGCAACTTAGCAAGGCCCTTGGCAACTTAGTGAGACCCTAAGACTGTGTTTCAAAATAAAAAATAAAAAAGGACTGGGATTGTGGCTCAGTGGTAAAGCACTCTGGGGTTCAATCCTCAGTACTTAAAAAAAATTACAAGAAGTTGGAGGGTGACTAGGAAGTTCATTTTTAAATCAATTAATCTAAGTAAAACTGAATGGAGTGAGGAAATGAGCTATGTCTTAAAAGGGGAAAAGCATATCAGGCAGAAACAAAAGTAAATGCAAAGGTTCTAAGGCAGAAACTAACCTGCAGGAAAATAAAGAGGCTAGAGGGTACTTATATGGTAGAGGTACAGCAATTCTGAAACTATTTTGTGTGTCTTGTGGGATTGAGCAAATGAATACATTCATTATATTTGGGAGTTAGAGTTTTCACTCTGGGAGAAGAGAACTAAAAATGTGGAATAGAAGAAGGCACTAAAGAATACTCTGGTGTTGGATAGGGACTCAGCATCAATGTGGACTCAGGGTTAAAATATATATACATATATGCCTGGGTGCATATGTGCATATGTTTCCTAACTGTGTCTGGTGAAAGGGCCTAGGAGTAATGACACCCAGAGTAGCAGTGAGCACAGCTAATGTCCATATCTAAAAAGCTGTTTCCAGAGCTGCAACAGGGGAATATGATGCTTGAACATTTTGTGCCACAAAGTAAGACAGTGTTTTTTTTAAAGTTGGGCGCATCAGAAGGAAATAGGAGTCTGTCATGGTGGCACATGGGTGTAGTCCCAGCTACTCTGGAGGCGGAGTAGGGAGGATTGCTTAAACCCACAAGTCCAAGACCAGCCTGGGCAACATACTGAGGCCCGGTCTCAAAACAGCAACAAAAGAATATAGGAATTAGTTCAAAGGAGCTCCTAGTGGTCAAATACACAGAAATTTGAGCATGAAAATGAATAATGATGGTAATATATTATAACCTGCTGAACATGGAAATCCATTTCACATTTGTAGTTCTCTTCTCCCAGAGTGAAAACTCTAGCTCCCAAATATAATGAATTTATTCGTTTGCTCAATCCTTCAAGACACACAAAATAGTTTCAGAATTGCTATACTTCTACCATACAAATATCAGCCTAGTACATGGAGTTCAAGATGTCTCTCAGGTTTTCTTTTAATCTTTATATTAAAGGCATATAGTCAAAGTCCTATGTTCAAAACTTACTTGGAGTCATTTTTTTTTTTTTCCTTCAGGGAGTTCAGGCTATTCATTGAAATACAGTTGGTTCATTTGTTATTGTTTGTATTCAATTTTGGAGCCCACCCCTTATTTTGTTAATTTTATTTTTGAACATGTAAAAGATAAACAAGTTTCCAAAATTTGAAACCTTACAAGAAGATATACCACTCCTTTTTAATATCAGTTTATTCAGTTCCTACCTACCCCACTGTAGGAAACTAACTGGTTTCTGGCTACCTGTCCTGTATTTATTTATTTTTAAAAATAATTTTTGATGGTATGGGGGACTGAACCCAGAGCTACTCTACCACTGAGTAACATCCCTGGCCTGATTTTTAAATTTTTTTAATTTTTAAAATTTTTTTAAATTTTTAGGTGTAGACAGACACAAAACCTTTATTGGATTTTATTTACTTTTATGTGGTTCTGAGGATCCATCCCAGTGTCTCGCACATGCTAGGCAAGGGCTCTACCACCGAATCATAACCCAACCCCCCAGTTTTTTAAAATTTTGAGGTAGGGTCTCCCTAAATTGTTCCTGCTAGTTCAAAGTTGCACTTTTCCTGCCTCAGCCTCCCAAGTCACTGGGGTTACATGTGTGGGACACCATGCCCGGCTATCCTGTATTTATTTTGTTCTGTCAAGGAATTAGGTTTTGTCAAGGTGAAGCAGAGAAATGAGGTAATCACTAAAGTAGAATACTGGTTTTTAAAAATATTTACTACAAGATGGGAGACATAAGAGTATGTTTATATAGAACACTAATGATTCCATAGAAACTGAAAAACTGAAGATGCAGGGGAGAAGGAATAACTGTAAGGGTAGATATCTATCAAAATATCTCTTGGGGGGGATCTGCCTCAGTGGTTGAGTGACCCTGGTTCAATTCCCAGTACCAAAAAAAAAAAAATCTCTTGGTTTAATTTGAGGGATAGCAAAGGGTTCCCATATTCCAAAACAGATTGTCATCCTCTTTGTAACCTGACAAATTAGTTATGTCTCTATATCTAGAGAATCCACATTAAAAAGGGGTCATTATTTTGGAAGGATAAGTAAGTCATCATTACCTATTGATGTTAGTAAGATACATGCTAGTAAGAGGGAGGTTCTGGACTTTAAACAAGATATTTAACATGAGTAGAGTGACAGAATGGCTGATCTATAGAGTAACATGGATGAATAGTACAAATCATGCTGGAAAAACCAACACACATCTCTGGTACGTCTCGGAAATGTTATGTGTATGCTAATGAGTAATTGTGGATCATTCCTCATGCGTTGGCACTAAGTTAATGTGGCACAGAGGAAAGAACATGAACTTTAGAGACATGAACTTCAGATCCTGCCTTGTGTCCTAGCTGAGTTAAATAGCTCGTGACTACTGGCAACTTCCTTAACATCTTACAGTTTCCTCACCTGTAGAAGTAGACAATGTCTCCTTTCCCAAGTTATTGAAATGTAAATAAAGTAGAGCACTGCCACTGGCCCAAGACAGATGATTAGTAAAGCAATTTCTATAATGAATGCAGATCAAGCTAGTCAGCAAGGTAAATAAACTAAAACAGCCACCCGACTTCCATGAAAGATATCCTGAAAAGATATCAGAAATCACACCACCTCAGGCAGTATTTGGTAAGGGCAGAAAAATGTCCAATACTTACTTTCAATTTTTAATTTTGAAATTTTCCCAGGGTCTATCTTAAAGTATAAAAATATGTGTTGACATACTTAAGCATCAATGATTAAAAAAAATTTTACAGGTTAACAATGACCAAAAACTCAGAATGACTTCCTATATGATATATAGGTTTGCAAAGTGATGAACCTAAATGTATTGCAAACCATACTAATTAGTTTTATAATCTTATCAATGCATACATACAAGGTTGATAATGTTTACAAAACATTTTAAAGGCTTATATTTATTTCAAATTCATCTAAAAATGAAAATGCAACGTGAAAAACCTTAAGTGATTTTTAACCAAATACTGAAATATGTAATAAGCTTTCAGAGTCTGTCTAGTTATCACTGATAAACCAAAACCTCCACGCTGAAGACTATTAAAATGTAAAGAGGCTTAAAGCGTACAATTTTAAATGTATATAGTTCGTCCACTAGAAATGACTTCCCTTTCATCTTGTGTAAGCAAGCAGTGTGCACTCTCTCTCCTATAAGGCGTACTTAAAGGTCACAATCTCAGTGTGCAACAATGAGATGGACTGAGTCAACAATTAAATTCCAATGTCTTAAGAAAACTTCCGGGTAGGGCGCTAATCCATACTCCTGGCTATACTGTCAGTGGTTGAAGAGAAAGATACATACTCATCCTTTACTGAAAGAGAAAGGGAAGGAGTGGGAGAGAAGGGAAGAGGGAGAGATGCAAAATAAACAAAGCACTGCTTGTATGAACAAAAAAGCCTGCTTTTAAACTTTTGGAAATTCAATCTTCCCTTACAGAATGGCATTAAATGTCAAAGTCTAAAGCAATCATTTATGCTTTAAGATGTGGAGAGAAAAGGAAAACACTTTCTCTTTGTACGGAACTTGCGAATATTCGAAATCCATTATTCTGCAGTCCTTCCCCAATCGCTCCCCCTCCAAAAAAAAAACCCACCGAACATTATATCATTTCAAAAATAAATTTGACATTGAACTACAGGACGCATTTTAGCACTTAATGGAGAACTTCTGTGAGCTTTTCCACTGCTCTCCAGCCAAGAGCACTTCTGGGCAGCCGCGGGATAACCGCTGTCTTCGGGGCAAACAGGAGCTTGCGGAGTCCCTGGGAGGAGGCCTCAAGGGGTGGAGAGGAACCTGGGAGGTCTCCCTGCGCGAGCGGTCAGAACAGCCAAAGAAGTGCCCCGGACCCTGGCGCAGTGGCCATTCCCTGCGTGGTAGCGGAGCGCAGTCCCGGGCCGCCCGTCCCGTCCCTCTCCGGCCGTATCTGCCACCCGGCGGCGCCGTCCCGGAGTCAGGAGGAACCCAGCCCGCCCCGCACCGCCATCCGGGCCGGGTTCCGCGACGGCAGTCCCACGGAGCCTCACGCCCCCTGCGGGAAGTCCGGGGTGCCCTAGTGGGGCGCACCGACGAATGGCAGCTCGCGCGCTCGACACCTACCTGGAGGGAGCTCGGACCCGCGTCGACCTGGCGCTGGCCGGGTCCGCTGTGCGCTCTGCTGGCCCTCAAGCGCGGAGCCGGCGTGCAGAGCACAGCGCACCGCCAGCCTAGAGCCGCCGACCACACCCAGCCACTCCGCCCAGCAGCCAACTCCGCGGCGCGGGGCCGGGGCGGGGACGTGGCGCGAGGCTCGAGGCTCGAGGCGCGCTGGGGGCGGACGGGGGCGCGCTGCGGGCGCGCGCGAGTCCTGAAGCGCGCGGGACCCGGGCGGGGGGCGAAGGGAGCGGGCGCCGCCCGCAGCTTCTGCTTCCTATTTTCTTTCTCGTTTCCTGCTAGAAGGAGAAGAAAAACATTAATTCCAGGGCAGTTTCGTTTTCTTGGTGCGGCGCCTGGATGCCGGGCCACTGAAAAGAGTAGAGCCCGTCTAAGTACCGTGGTCAGTTTCCTTCCTGACACCGCACAGGCGTCAGTTTGCTCGGGGGCAGGATAGGAGAGCTGAGCTAGACGACACCCAGGTCCTGTTTAGGTTTCACCTTCTGGAATTCTTGATTGTAGGAAAGTGAACTGAAGCCCAGAGTCATACCCAATTGCTTTGCAGTTCCAGTCACTAGTTGTGTGACAGCTCACCCTCTCGAGGCATAAGTTTTGTCACTGGCAAAATAAGGATAGTTGATACCTGCCTCATAAAGGTGCTGAAAATATTACCTGACATAATGTTTGCACGTAACCTGCCTCTAAATAAACGTTCAATTCTTGGAAGTTATTGTCACTATTGTCACTGACAACACCGGAAGGCCTTCCATTTAACCCTGCCAAGCTGCTCTTCTCTGCATGAGTTAAACGCCACATGCATCTCAATCGAGTTTTTTTTTTTTTTTTTTTTTTTTCGCATTTCTCTGGGTGTTTTATGTTGAAAATGTCATAAAATAAATGCATCTATCCAAATTGCTTCCTCTGAAGTCAGTACCGCCTGGGAGCATTTTTCCTCTCCCCACCCCCATCTTTCTTTTGAGTTAATTCCAGTTTGACAGACTGTTGCTATAGCATTCCTTCTCTGACGTCAAACAATTTAAAGGAACAGCCCTGGGTAACAAAAACTGCAGAGGAGTTCTTTGTGGAGTTTCTGTGCTGGAGAAAGGTTTGAACAATATCATAAAAGAACTTTTACACCCCCGCAGCCTTCCATTCTCTCATCTTCAGTTGCTTCCCACTATCACCTGGAATAAATCTACTGGTACCTTAAAAGAGATTATGCCAAGATAAACACCCTGTTTGCGGCTGTGGAGAAAATGTGACCATTTTGTATAAAAGTCAGACCATGACAAAAATGGAAATGGCATGATGAAATTATTGATGGTTTTCCCTCAAGTTTTCATTTTTCATAATGCTGGGTGCATTTTTTTCATTAAGAAGACAAGGGAGAAGTACCATATCTTCTACTTAACAGGTCAGAAAAGTTGTTTGGGACCTGACTAGTCTGCAACTGTAACTGTTTGTGTGTTTTAATGATTAAGTCCTGAACTTTATTATTTTTTTTTTAAGGAGGAAGTGATGGAGTTAGTGAAGGAGTGTCTATTATGTACAAGGCTCTCTTCTTTCTTATTATCCTACTAAATGTTCATAATGACCTATGTGCATTTTATCCCCATTTTACAGATAAGCAAACTGAAGTTTGGTAAGATTAAGTAATTCACTTGGGATACCACAGGAAGTGGCAGAGATCTTACACGCACCTGAATGGACCAATTCCAAAGCCTATTTTCTTTCTTTTGATTCTTTTCTGTCTTGTTCCTGTGCTCTGGCACCTACCACATACTATAGGACTTTGAGAACTGGTTGTTCTAAGATAATATGCTGAAAAACAAGTTGCTAGTATTTAGGAAAACCTAGTAGAAAGCACTGAGATATTCTACTCCAGAAAATATCAGGGGAAGTATAAATAAACAACTCCCAAACACAGAATGCAAAACCTGAAAAGATATAACAAGAATGTTTCAAATCCTTGAAGATTTGTGAATGAATTTGATGATGTTCACCTTTCTAAAAATTTGATGTAGACACAGAAATTACTAGAAGAAAAAAGTTCAAGTATAAAAAAAGGAATATTTCATTGTGAAGTGAACTAATACATTTCTAAGGACATTAGATGTCTGTTTTGCCACATCAGCCACATGTTTTTCTGAAAAGAACACTTGTTAAGAATGCTATACTGTGAACCTGAAAGTGGAGCTGATTAAAAGAATTCATAACCAGGAACATTTCCTAAGAGCACAGCAATGCATTTAAGTGACCCAGCAATTCATAATTTTTTCAATGATATTGAAATCCATGTACAAAGAAAGAAAAAGAAAAAGCACACTATTAACATTTTTTATTAATATTTTTGATGCCTGATGCATTCATAGACAATTGTAGTGACAGATCATACTTCTAAGGGTTAAGCCCAATGATCTTCTGTTTGGGTGTCACTAGTCATATCTAGATTTCTAACTCACTAGGCTCATGTTCTCAAATCTTACTTTATCAGCTGGATTATGGGGTTCCTGCTAGAGAAGCTTTGAAGACAAAATCCCTGCTTCAGTCTTGTATCCCCCATGGTGTCTAACAAAATAGCTTGCATTTACCAGGTATTTAGTGAGCAAATCAAGACACTCTGCTACTTATTTTACTCAAATAACCTTCATATCTAATCCCACCCCTCTACCCTACAGAATCATGGCAGGGGTAACGTGACCACTGTTTTTGGAGGAGTTTCATAACAGTTACATATTCAAGATGCTTGGATCCCCTATGATCGAGTTGAAAGAAGCTCCACTCTTTGTCCTAATTGATAAACGTGAATCCTGTTCTCAGCATGATACCCTGTAATCTACAGTACCCTTGCCTTTAAATCATACCCTAGAAGTGGTCTACTTTTTTCTGATTTTACCTTATTTTCAGACAATGCTAAATGCACTATGAAGAAGAGAATCTTGGCAGGGCATGGTGGCTCATACCTATAATCCTAGTGGCTCAGGAGGTTACGGCAGAAGGATCACAAGTTCAAAGCCAGCCTCAGATGTGGGGATAAAGGTACACTCATACATTGCTGGTGGGACTGCAAATTGGTGCAAGCAGTATGGAGATTTCTCAGAAAACTGGAATGAAACCACCATTTGATCCAGTCATCCCACTCCTCGGTTTATACCCAACGGAATTATAATCAGCATACTACAGGGACAAAGCCACATCAATTTTTTAAAAAAATATTCTTTTAGTTGTCAATGGATCTTTTATTTTATTCATTTATATTTGGTGCTGAATATTGAACCCAGGACCTCACACATGACAGGCAGGTGCTCTACCACTGAGTCACATCTCCAACCCCCATCAAAGTTTATAGTAGCTCTATTCACAATAGCTAAACTGTGGAAACAACCTAGATACCCTTCAACAGATGAATGGATAAAGAAAATGTGGTACATATACACAATGGCATCTTACTGAGCCTTAAAGAAGTATGAAATTATGGCATTTGAAGGTAAATGGATGGAACTAGAGAATATCATGCTAAGTGAAATAAGCCAATCCCAAAGAACCAAAGGCTTTTCTCTGATATGTGGATGATAATTCACAATAAGGGGGGCAGAGAATAGAGATATTTTGGACTAGACAGAGGGGAGTGAAGGGAGGGGAGGGTGCTTAGGGGTAGGAATGATAGTATAATTAACTGGACATTATTACCCTATGTGCATATATGATTTACACGACCTGTGTAACTCTACATCATGTACAAGATGTACATCATGTACAGATGAATGAGAAGTTATATTCCATTTATGTATGATGGGTCAAAATGCATTCTACTGTCATGTATAAAACAAGAGAAGACAGTCTTAGCAACTTAGCAAGGCCCTAAGCAATTTAAGGAGACCCAGTCTCCAAATAAAATGTAAAAAGGGCTGGGATGTGGCTCAGTGGTTAAGCACCCGTGGGTTCCATCTCTGGTACCAAAAAAAAAAAAAAAAAAAAGATAAAAACTTCAAACACTTTTTCAGTACTGCACTATATGTATTGTACGCATTCCAATTCCACAGTATACCTTACAGAGGCCAAATTTTTATACTTGCAACATTATAGCTAAAGTAATAGGTTTTCTTTCAACTACAACATAGTAAGTTTAAAATATTTAATAAAAGGTTAATAAGATCTACAAGCATGGTCTGGGATTGTAGCTCAGTGGAAAAACACTTGCCTTGCCCATGTAAGGCACTGGGTTCAATCCTTAGCACCACATAAAAATAAATAAATAAGTAAAGGTATTGTGTCCAGCTACAGCTCAAAATGAAAATAAAAAGATCTAAAAGCAGAGTTCTCAAAGGATGTGAGAAGCAATGTCTTAGTAGATTCTGTCCGAAGTAAGCTTATGTCATTTCAGACTCACATCCTTGATACAGAGCAGCAGTTTCTGAAGCCTTCCTTTTTGCTCATAACACTGCATTTCTGTACCAACGTTTTTATAGTCTATACTTTAACCCCACCTTTGCTGTACTCCTCTGAAACTCATGATTCAAATTAGTTGTAGCTCTTGTATTTTTTCATTCAGATTCTCAGCCGTAGTGATTTGGAGTCTATTACACATATGCATCACAGTGACCTTAGGAGAGTGCTGTACTTAGCTAATGGTGTCTGTTTCAGACATGGAAGAGGGAAGCAGGAGCACCCAGGCTTATAGATGCAGCTCTACCTTCTCTATTTTAGGTCTCTGGAATCTGTTATTGGGAGGGGACATGGCAAAGTGGAGGAAATACTAAAGTTCAAGTCAAACAAACTGATTTAAAGCTTTGGCTCCACTACTAAATATCTGTGTGATCTTGAGCAGATCACAAACTGCCTGCATTCTGTTTTATCCAATTATGTAAAGTGAGGGTGTTGAATGCCAACATGACTGGCAATTAGCACTGGTGTCGTTGCTCAGTACTATGCCCAAATGATAACTTTGCTAATCAATCATGTACTCTTTCTCTCTAAGCCTCATCCTATCCCAGAAATTCTTCTGAACACCTTTTTAGGAAGATACAGTGATCCATTTGTATTGATAAGTGAGTAAAAACATCATATTAGTTCTCTATTGTTCTGAAAAAGCTACTCAAAATTTAGTAGATTAGAACAGCAACATTTTTTCCCCTTTTTATGATGCCTCAGCAATCACATAAAGATTGCTTTCCATACTCTCTTGGTCTAGGTTGTCACAGATTCACTCCATGGGAACATCCTCTTCATGGAAGAGTATCAAATTCCTAGAAAAGCCAGAAGGCTGGCACATATTGTTGTGCCCATCTTCAGAAATACAACTGCCTTAATCACTCACCAACTCTGGATTAATCTATGAGAATCTAAGATTCTAACGTTCCTTTCCTTCCTCCCACATAACGTTGACTTTATTTATGCTAATAGGTTCTGTCAGTTAGATAATTCAAACAATGGAAAATATCTTGCTTTCCTTGCTAATTTGATTTTTTGAGTGTTTTCTTAATTTGTGTTTTTAAAATTATACTGTAAAATTGACTTGTTTTTCTTTTGGTGTGCAGTTCTATGATTTGAAACCCATCTACAGATGCTTGCAGTACCGCAGGATAAGGACAGTTTTGTAGCTCCCTAACTCCCACCAAAACCCCTCACATTATCTCTCCTTCACTTAACTCCAAGCAATCCTTTATTCTCCCTCCATCCCTAAAGTTGTATCTTTTCAAGAATATCATATGGATGGAATTATATTACCTGTCACTTTTGAGATTGGCTTTTTTTTTTTTTTTTCTTCAGTACTGGAGGTTGAACCCAGGGGCATTTTACCACTGACCTACACCCCCAGCCCTTGTTATTTTTTATTTTGAGACAGGGTCTTGCTAAGTTGTGAAGGTCAGTCTCAAACTTGTGATCCTCCTGCCTCAGCCTCCTGAGTTGCTGGGATAACAGGTGTGTACCACCTTCTTTTATTCTGCATGACACCTTTGTTCCTTATTATTGTTGAGCAGTAACCCATGGTATTCCACAGCTTATCCATTTAGCAAATGAATACACTGAAGGATATTTGAAGTGTTTCTAGTTTAGGGTAATTATGAATTGCTATATGAGTTGCTGTAAACATTCATACCCAGGCAGCCCTGCATATGGGTTCTGCACCTGCAGATTCTATCAACCATGAATTGGAATTGCACTTTAGGCCTATGTGGTTGTGACTGTACAGAAAATGTGCCGACTTTTTTTCTTGTCATTATTTCCCAAACAATGTGGTATATAATTTATATTGTACTAGGTATTATAAGTAATTTAGCCATGATTTAAAGAATACAGGTGATGTATGTAGGTTATATGCAAATATTACAACTTTTAGGGGTGCTGGGAATTAATCTCTGAATGTTTTGTATTAGAGATGAACATCTATGGATTTTGGTATTCTTGGGGTGTGAGTGTGTGTGTGTGTGTGTGTGTGTGTGTGTGTGTGTGTGTTTGTGTGTATCCTGGAACCAATCCCCTGTGGATACCGAGGGACAACTATATAGACTTTTGGGTTAATGTATGTTTAAATTTCTCTAGAAAATGAAGAGTGGGATTTGGAGTCAGATGGTTAGTTAATGCTTAACTTATAAGAAAATGCCAAAACCTTTTCCAGAGTGACTGGTTCATTTTGCATTATTACCAATAATGTATAAGAATTCTAATTGCTCTGAGTCAGTGCCAACACTTGTTATTGCTGGTATTTTAAATATTTTACTCATTCAAAGAGGTGTGTAGCAGTATCTCATAATGGTGGTCTATCATTGAATCTTCTTCAGCATCACACATTCATGTTGCTTCTGCCTTCTCCACCCTAACCCAGTCAATGCATTTCTTTCAAATTAATTTTCCTAAAGCATAACACTAGTTATACTTCCTTTTGGTTCAAAGAACCTACAATGGTTTCCAGTTATTTACTGAACTGCCTTGTTCTGGCATGTAACCCTTGCATAATCTAGCCCCAGTTACCTTTCAGACCTAACTGTATTACTTTACTCAATTTTCAGCCCCACCTAAGTCATTTTGCTGTTCTGAGAGTGGGTTCTTTACCTTTCCACTTTTGTCAGTATTGTTCACAAAACTGTCTCCTCCATCCTTTCTGTAGCTCTCAAAAATGAAGAACTTAAGGAGACTGTCCTTGTGCTTGAATATCCTTGTTCCTCTGTACCTAGATCATCATGCCAAACCATTAAATCCATCTCAGACATATGTTCCAAGACTTAGAGCACACTCCAGAAAGGTCATAAACTCCTGTACCAGGTAGGTAGGTAACCAACTGAGAAATGACTTGCCAGGTAATTTTATTGGGAGATGAGAAAGGACTCAAGGTGTGGGAATAGCCTCTCTCCATGAACACTGCATTCCACTGGAGGGACTTCTCCTTCCCAAACCCATCTCCCCTTTAACCAGAAACTTAACTCTGTAAGACAAAGACTGAAAATATATATATATATATATATATGGAGAGAGAAAGAGAGAGAGACAGAGAGAAATTATCTTTTGCCTATCAGTTCTCTGAGAGAGTTTTGAAACGTTTTAAGAATTGGGTTTAATTATATGGTAATTTTCAAATGACTTTCCAATAAAGCATGAAGAATTCTGATAGCTGTCAACAACATGTCACTTCCCCTCAGCAATGAAAGTTGAGAATGAATAATTTAATAACATTAATAGTTTCCTGATGGAAACAATGACTTTGGTCTGATACCAAGTCTGGTATCTTCTTTAGGTGTATCAGAATACCCAATTCTTGTTTCCATTTTACATTCTAAAACAGACAAATGATAACAAATTCCATGTAGGTCAAATACATAGTGTATTAAAATTACAATCTGTGTAGTGCGTCCATTGTATAATATGTCCATTTTATAATATTTCCATTTTTTGGTATGACCTAGAGGTTTACAATTGTCTATTTGGTGCCAAAATCTCACATATGAGGTACTCATTCACGTCTTGTAACATTATATCTATAGCACCTGCACACAGTAGGGACCCAACAACGTTTGTTCAATGAATGAATTAGTGAATGAATGCAGAGTGTTATGGTTTGGATATGAGGTGTTTCCCCAAAAGCTCCTATGTTAATGCAGGGATGTTCAGAGGTACAGTGACTGGACTGTGAGATCTGTACCCTAGGCAGTACATTCTAATTTGGGTGGTAACTATAGGCAGGTGGGTGTGGCTGGAGGAGGTGGGTCATTCGGAGTGTACTCTGTAAGGGTTCATCTTCCCTAAAGCCCCTCTCCACTGTTTCCTGGCTGCTATGAACTGAGCAATGGTCCTTTATCAAACCCTTTCTTTCTTTTTTTTTTTTTTTGATTACATGAGATAATTGGTTTTTTCCCATGCTCATCATTTTTTTAATTAAAAAAATTTTTTTTCATACATGTATATATGGTAATAATGTCTGTCTCATTCTACCATCCTTCCAATCCCTACCACCTTACCTTTCACCCACCCACCTCTGCATAATCCACAGTTCCTTCATTCTTCCTACCCACCACCCGCTGTGGCTCAGCATCCATTTATCAAAGAAAACATTTGGCCTTTAGTTTTTTGGGATTGGTTTATTTCACTTAGCATGATACTCTCCAGTTCAATTCATTTACCTGCAAATGCCATAATTTCATTCTTCTTTAAGGCTGAGTAATAGTCCATTGTGTATATGTACCACATTTTCTTTATTCATTCATCTGTTGGAGGGTATCTAGGTTGTTTCCATAGTTTAGCTATTGCAAATTGAGCTGCTATAAACATTGATGTGGCCGTGTCACTGTAATATGCTGATTTTATGTCCTTTGGGTATAAACCATGGAGTGGGATAGCTGGGTCAAATGGTGGTTCCATTTCAAGTTTTCTTAGGAATCTCCATACTGCTCTCCAAAGTGGTTACACCAATCTGCAGTCTCACCAACAATATATGAGTGTACCTTTCTCCCCACATCCTTGCCAACACTTATTATTTCTTGTATTCTTGATAATCGCCATTTTGACTGGAATGAGATGAAATCTTAGTTTTAATTTGCATTTCTCTAATTGCAAGAGATGATGAACATTTTTTCATACGTTTGTTGATTGGTTGTATTTCTTCTTCTGTGAAGTGTTTGTTCAATTCCTTAGCCCATTTATTGATTGGGTTATTTGTTTTTTTGGTGTTAAGTTTTTTGAGTTCTTTATATATCCTGAAGATTTGTGCTAAATCTGAGGTGGTAAATATTTTTTCCCATTCTGTAGGCTCTCTCTTCACATTATTGATGGTTTCCTTTGCTGAGAAGCTTTTTAATTTGAATCCATCCCATTTATTGATTCTTAATTTTACTTCTTGAGCTCTAGGAGTCTTGTAAAGGAAGTCAGGCCCTAAGCTGACATGATGAAGATTTGGGCCTGCTTTTTCTTCTGTTAGGCACAGTCCACCATACCCTTTCACCATGATGTTCTGCCTCATCTTGGGCCTAGAACCAGGGACTCTGCTGACCATGGCGTGACCCATTGATACCGTGATCCAAAATAACCTTTTTCTCCTCTAAGTTGTTCTTTTCAGGTATTTTGGTCACACTGACAAAAAGCTGACACCCTTTGTGACACAGAGCTCTAAGGGGAAGTCTCTGAGAGCACATGCATTCATTCATTTGTAAGTATTTAATATGCTCTCAGACAAAAGAGTATCTTCATAGTTAATTAGGAGCAAACAGAATCAGACTCACTAAGCACTCAATTCCACATTAGTGCTTCCTGGAGCAGTCTTGTCCTGCAGTAATCGAGCTGGGGTGAAAATGGGGCCCAAGTTCTAAGACTTGGGTCATTTTTGCACTTTTCCTTTACTCTGAGGCATCACTGAGTACTGAGCTGTCTCCATGGCTTTTAGTTCTTAAAAGAACATGAGGAGGGGCGGGAAGGGATGCTTCTCTGAGACTTCTCCATCTGAGCAACAGCAGCTGACAAGGGCTTCTGAGGCAATTCACTCTCCTTAGGGACCAGGGATGGAAGAGGCCAGCTTTTTGCTCAAAGCAAAGTGTGGGCTAAGTGCTCTAATGAGTGCAGCATCGCCTGTTTTTAAGTGCTGTTGGGGAAGACCCAGCCCTCTGAATTTGAGCCACACAGTATAAGCAGGTGATGATGGTTTAAACTCTTTTCTTTTTTTTAAACATATTTTTTATTAATTTTTTTTAGTTGTTTAGATGGACACAATCCCTTTATTTTCTTTACTTATTTTTATGTGGTGCTGAGGATGGAACCCAGTGCCTTACATGTGCTAGGCAAGCCCTCTACCACTGAGCCACAACCCAGCCCTAAACCCTCTTCTTGAAAAGGGAAAACATAAACAATTAATGCTAAATATCTGAAAATAAATATGTAAAATGTTCTGGGAACAGAGTTAAATTTAGACTTTTTCTAACAGAAACAATCATCTTTTAAGTAGATTTCTTACTTTAGTTATTTCCCCTTCAATATCTTTTAAATTTAATTTAACATATATTTTTGAAGCATGTAGGAGACAGCACTTCACATCATTTCCCTTATTTACTAGCTACAACAGATTTCTAAGGGGGATATTATATTCCCATTATGCAAAGGAGTGGGGGGTAGGCTCTGAGAACTGAGCATTGTGCTCAAGGTCCTAAAGCTGTGCTAGGAGGTAGGGATTCAGGTCTCCACCCTCTTCAGACGTCCCTAACCTCCTACACTCAGCACCCTCCAGGCTACTTCAACAACTACACTAACTAAGGAAAAGAGCATGCGTGTTGTACCAAAGGAGCTTCAAAATCCTACAGCAACACTAGAGCCCCTAAGACTTTCCCATGATGATCAAACATCTAATAAATGCTGGAGCTCACGCGTGACCCAGAACTTTCTAACCCAATCCTTAGATGTGTTTCTAATCCTGCTCTTTGCACCCACCCTCCAACAGCTACCCTACTGCTTTCACTAAAGTTTCATTTTGAATATTGTATTTCCTTCTAAGTAAATCAGGGCAGAACCTCTGTTTAATGAATGCCTCAGAAGTTTTTCTGTCTTTCCAGTTGCGTCTCATAAATACAAATCAGGTAAGTAGATAATTTAACCAAAACCCACCCTCACCCAACTTGCCCGAACACTTACCCAAATCCCAGAGGCTTCACAAATGCTTTCAATCTGGAAACATCAATTTCTCTTTCTCTTCCACCCCCTTCCTTATCAAGATTAGCTACTTATTGTTCTTCCTGTTTTGCTTTAATTGAAATGAACTGGAGTTCTTATTCTTTCTATTGGATGAATTTCCTAGCTTAAAAGGTTTGAATTAGAATGACATTAACTGTACTTTTTCTGCAATGTGGCATTATTGCTCATTACAGATATTTGCACTGCTCCATCTTACTCTCGAGAATTTCATGGCTTTCTCACTGCAAATGAGTCAGTGTTCTGGAATTTGTGACTTTTCAACGAACAAGTAAATTACCTCATTCTTTAAAAGTTAATTTTGGCAAGCAAAATTGTAGTCCACTATCCAATTTTTATAAAATATAGCTTATTTATAATCAAAACCAGAATTCAATTAATTGACATTTACATTATTAGCATTGCATACACATAGAATGTATTATCCATAGAAATTGAACCTGAGACAGCTGCACAAGTCTGTACAAGAAGGCTGTTCTTTAAGTGACAATGAGTCAGATATGTATTAACTCAGAAATGAATTTAGGGAGAAAAAATAAACCTGTCATCTAATGAGTAACTGTTTCATCTTGGTTTAGTTGATAAAGCAGCATCTCTAAAAATAAAACTTAGTGTAGACATTTTTTTCTGAAAACCAAACTCTTAACTTTGTCTTTTTGCATACCCACATACTATATAATTTTAAGTAATGACTCCTGTATTGGTATTTAGAAGGAATTGCTTGGTCAGAGGATAGTAAGTTAATGGTATGGGTTCACATATATGCTGAAATATAAATTTCAAAGAAGATTAAATATCTTAGATGTGATTCTTTTCCATGAAATCGGACCTAGATTTTCTAAAACTCTATATTGACAACAATTACTTGATACATCTATCCTTCTAAACCAACCAAAGCTTAGATCTTTTTCTATTTCAATCTTCCATGGCATTTTAAACATTTCAATAGCATTAAATTCTGCTTTAATTTTACATTATTTGTGTAACTATGTAAAAAGTGATTGTGTGGTAATAGGTTTAAAGATATAGACCACTAAACAACTCAGTGAGACTCTGTCTCTAAATAAAATACATAATAGGGCTGGGGACGTGGCTCGGTGGTTGAGTGCCCCTGAGTTCAATCCCCAGTACAAAAAAAAAAAAAAAAATAGATATAGACCAAGTTGATGTAGCTGTTTTGTGTGTGTGTGGTATTGGAGATTGAACCCATGGTCTCACATATCCTAGGCAAGCACTTTACTACTGAACTGCATCCCCAGTCCTCTTTGTATTTCTCATGGCATCCAACAGTTTTCTGATTTCACCTGCCCCAGACCATACAATATGTTATTGTCAAATTTATTTTCCTAAAATAATTCTTGGCTAAGGACTGTTTCTAGTTGTTTACTGAATTATAGATTCCTGCATCACCTGCCATAGAAAGCTTTCTATAATCTGTCCCAGTCTGTCATTTCCAGCTTTACCTCTGTGGTCTTTTTCATTAAAACTTGTCTATTCCTGCTTCTGAGAAAAGGTCTGGGATTTCCCATTTTTCTTGAGCTATTTTCAAAAACTAGAATGTTTCATACAGAGATGATCTCAAACCTAGTTCACAATCTGTGTGTAACCTGCCTGCCGAACACATCTCTCCTTGTCTCTAATCTTTGCAGCACTTGGTTTATACTACTCTTATATATTTATGTCACTACTGTCCACTTTGGCTTAAATTATAATAGTCAGTGTGATTGCTTTATCTCCCAGATTTGAGAATAAGCATGACATGTTTGAAAGAACATGAGCTATGAGTTGGAAAAATATAATTTCATATCCTGCCTTTGTCACTTATGAGCTGTGTGACTTTGGACAAGTGAACTATCTTTTGGAACTTCTTTTCTTCTTCTATAGAAAATTACTGGTTCACTTTTTTCCCTCTCTCTTCTCACATTTTGAGTTATCACAAAATCATTGGAAGTATAAAATTTCTTTCTACCCAACTCAACCCCATTTATTAATACCAAAAATGTGAAAGATGGGAGTAAACCAGAATTAACAAATGAAAAAAAAAAAAAAAAAGACAACTTGAACTGAAAGTCTAAGAACTTTTGAATAATAATAATGTTAAAGATATTTAGCTGAGAAAAGAAAGCCAGAAGGATAGTTTTGTTTTCAATTTCTTGAAGGAGTTTTTATGAGTGGTGTGTACCTTCACTGTCAGGAAGCAATATCTGTAGTTGTTAAAAACAACCAAGGCCCTGGGAATCAATAAGAAGTCAACTCACTTCCCTCTGGCTCTGCCCCTCCTTCAGATCTTTCAGAAGACATTGAAGAGAATCAGGGCCATCCGGCAGATATTGAGGGACTTTCTAGCTTATTTCCCCAAATAGAAGAGATTTCTCATATTGGTCAAGGACAACTTTCTGAAATAAATTTGTCATTGCTTCTGCAGGAAAAGAAAATAATGTGTACATTGATAATCATCAAGATAACAACCCTAGACTTTTGTCAAGTGTTTATCATGAGCCAGGCACTCTGCCAAGAGCTTAGGTATATTATCTTGTGTAATCAACTCAGTCCTATTAGGTAGGCTTTATTTTATTCATGTTATAGATGAAGATTTATCTTATTCATGTTACTGAGGAGATTAAGAGATCTTGACCAAGAACACTGAGATTTGTACCCAAATATTGGATCCTAACGCTCACAATCTTTCTATTCTGGTATATTGCCTCTCAGCAAGGTAGTACCACCATATTACAAACTTGTGAGAAACTGAAACTTGCTATCCCAGAGCACAATGCAAATTTTCATAAGCAAAACTGCTAGAGAATCATGCAGCTATTCTAAGGTTAATACTGGTTACCTTCATGGTAATTTTTGGCCCTTCATAGAGCCTATAAAGTTACTGGTAACCAAAACCATTCTCCTACTTAAAAGCTGGATAATCTTGCTATTCAGAGCAGTCCACAGAGTTTGTTAGAAAGGCACATTTACAACCCCTGCCCAATACTCTATCATCTATTCTAAATTTACTGAGAGTGCAACTTAAATGTTTGCATGAACACACACACACATGTACGTATGAAAGATGATGAATGTGCTAACTTAACTGTGTAATCATTTTACAATATACACATATATCAAATCATCACTTTGTATAGCTTAAATATATACCATATGATTTATCAATGATATTTCAATAACACGGGAAAAATAAACTACAATTGAAAGAATGAAGGGCGAGTAATCCAAATAATTTTTTAATTGAACAAAAATAGGAAGGGTCTACACTGTGAGTTATGGAACCATATTCTAAGGTTAGTATTGTATTGGTGTAGAAATAGAGTTAAGATCTAGAAGGCATAATATTGAGTAAAAAATAAACTGCAGAGTAAATTCAGCAAAAAATGTTAATCAATCACACCAAAAAATATCAATATTAAAAAGATAGCTCTTTTTTTGCCTCATCCACTGCAAGAATGAAGACCATTCTCAGCAATCAGACTGTTGACGTTCCAGAAAACGTTGACATCACTCTGAAGGGGAGCACAGTTATTGTGAAGGGCCTAAAGGAACCCTCTGGAGGGATTTCAATTATATCAATGTAGAACTCAGTCTCCTTGGAAAGAAAAAGAAGAGGCTACAGGTTGACAAATGGTGGGGAAATAAAAAGGAACTGGCTACTGTTGGCATCACTGGCCGTCACGTTCAGAACACAATCCAGGACGTTACTCTGGGCTTCCGTTACTAGTTGAGGTCTGTGTACGCTCACTTCCCCATCAACGATGTTATTCGGGAGAATGGGTCTCTCACTGAAATCTGAAATTTCATGGGTGAAAAATACATCCACAGGGTTCAGATGAGGACAGGCGTTGCTTGCCAGAGTCACAAGCTCAGAAAGACAATTTAATCCTTGAAGAAAATGATATTGAACTTGCTTCAAATTCAACTGCTTTAATTCAGCAAGCCACAACAGTGAAAAACATGGATATCAGAAAACTTTTGAATGGTATCTGTTTCTGAAAAAGGAACAGTTCAGCAGGCTGATGAATAAGACCTAAGAGTTATCCAGCCACAGACACACAGTCCTGGAGTCAACCTGTGATATTTCAGTGATGCAACAAAAGATCTCTACTGAAAAAAAAAAAAAAAAAAAAGGCTGGGCTGTGGCTCAGGAGTAGAGCACTTGTCTAGAATGTACAAGGCACCAGCTTCAAGTCCAACATGATAAAATAATGATAATAATAGTAAAAATAATAAAAGATCCCCAGGTAATTTATAAGCACATTAAAGTTTGAGAAGAACTAATGAATTAGGTCCTTTCCATGAGGATTCTAAAATCCTGAACATTAGGGTACCATTCTTTCCTCTCTCTACCCTAGTCTTAGTCATTAGGGTTTCTCTAGTGTCTGGTAATGATTTGGGTTAATATTAGGATTTGGAAAATGCAAATCTGTTCTAATGTTAATATGGTTCTAAAAGAGACAGTGCCTTTCCTTCCTTACTCAGGTCAAGGAATGGCAGCCTATAATTAAAAGTTCTTTCCTAGTCCCCTATAGCTGATCATGGGTGGGAGAGGGGGTTTAGTATGAGTCTCAAAATGAACTGTGAGATTGTGTTGGTCAGCTTTCCATTATTATAACAAATACTCAAGACAGTCAAATTGTAAAGAGAAAAACTTATTTGGACTCATAGTTTGAGAAGTTCTAGTCCACGATTGGTCGGCCCTGTTGCTTTTAGATCTGTGACAAGGCAGCACATTATAGTGAAATCACATGGCAGAGTGAAACTGTTCACCTCATGGCCTTGAAGTGAAAGAATTAGCAAGAAACTGGGGCCCCCAATCCACTTGGAAGTCATTCCCACCATGACCCAAATACCTACCACTATATCCTGCTTCTTAAAAGTTTCTACAATCTGCCAATTGCACCCAGCTGGGGACCAAGCCTCTAACACATGGCCCTTGGGGAAACCCTCAAGATACATACTGTTAGGGATGGACATGTGAAAACAGATTTGAGGAGGAAGAACAGAGAGGCCATTGCCAGTTGAATTCTAAATGTACATGGATATTTTGTTAGTGAAGCCTTTCTGCAAGACAAATTGGAAAATATATAGTAAGAACATTAAAACTCTTTGACTTAGCAATAGTATTCTAAGAATTTATTCTAAATAAATTAAGATGCACACAAGATCAGTGAATAAAAATTTTGTATGGACCTTTATTTATGTTTGTGAAAATTGTCAACACAATAATTGAATGATTAACTAGATTACAATGTAGCCACATAATTGAATCATGTGCAATCATTAAGTTTTTTATTTGGGAAAAGTTCACAATATAATAAATGTAAAGATAAACACACCAGATAAAAATGGAGTATGATCCCAATTTTATACAGAAATATTTATTTTTAGGAAAAAAACTGAAAAGATATGCCAAAATATCAACAGTATGTATTACTCAGTTTTAAGTTATGGGAAAATTTGTTTGTTTATGACTTTTAATATTCACCAAACTTTCTATAGTGAATGTGTTATTTCTATCATATTTAATGCGATAGTCTATCACTTTTTTCTACTTAGTACTACTGATTTGGAAGAAGAGATTCTCTGTGGACACTAAATATTCTCTCTAAAAATGACAAAACTCTGACTATAGATATTGCTTCTCTTATTCTGCTAAATTCTGGAATATGACAGTAATTCTTTCCAAGGTCAAAAGTCCATTTCCCCTACTGAAATAACTTTTAAAAACCCACTTTACTTTGGAATAATTACAAAGTCACCAGATGTTACAAAGGTAATAAAGAGAAATCTTTTGTACCCTTCACCCTCTTGAAGCAACTTTTAAACATGAATTCTTTCATGGATTTAATTCCTTCACTTTTAAAGCATGAGATTAGCATTGAGAAGCAGTATCAGTTCTAAAAGCATTTCCAGTCCTTTCTGTTTCTCTATTTTGAAAACATGGAAATAACATTTTTTCTAACTTCCCATAGTTCACTCTGAGTCACAGATGTTTGAAAGGAAATCCCAGTCTGTTCTGTTGTATAACGTCCACTGCAATATCCGTGTGTGCTATTACAGGGAATTACCACATGCTGGCAATTACTCTTTTTGGTTTAGAAGACACAAGGGGAGAGAAGAAGGATGATGGAAAAGACAGTCTCTATTGTTATAAACTAGGACTTCTTTCCTGTCACCTTTGATATGTTGAGGCTTTGACAACTTAAAAGTTTGGGAATTGAAAAAAGATAATACTCCACGAATGACTTTTGCTTGATGATCTTTTAAAAGAATCTAACGGAAAAAGACAAAACTCAACTACTTCTCTTGCCATATTACTAAAGGTAAAAGCACTGTATCACAGAGGAAGGTGGGGCTTATGGCTAAATGTACCACTCTGGAATCAGAGGACTGTGATGTGGAGTTATATTGCTCAAATTTAAATCATAGATACTGCCATTTTTGTGCTATGCAGACCTGAGTGACTTCATTTTCTTTTCTTTTTTTTTTTTGGTACCAGGAATTGAACCTAGGGGTGCTTAATCTCTGAGCCACATCCCCAGCTCTTTTCTGTATTTTATTTTGAGACAGAGTCTCACTGAGTTGCTTAGTGCCTCACTAAGTTGCTGAGGCTGGCTTTGAACTCACCATCCTCCTGCCTCAGCCTCCTGAGCCACTGGGATTACAGGTGTGTGCCACCACAACCAGCCTGAGTGACTTCCTATTACTAAACTTCTTATTCCTACCACAGACATTATAAATAGCTAATTCATATCCTTTCAGACATGAACAACAATCTTATGCTATTCAAGAGTTCTTCAAAACTAGCACTATAATCATGCTGATTTATGAGACACCAAGTTATGCCCCTGCCAGGTCCACAGCCCAGTCATGCCAGGGAAGTGAGAAAGTTTGCTGAGAGAGCAAGAAAATACCTGGAGACAGTGTATGAGGTGCAGACTTTATGGAAAAGTGCTTGTGGGGAAGGTCCTGTGATGATAGGCTGAACAGACAGCACCTCTGTCCATCATGATTCTTCACCAGGCAGGTTCTCTACGGTTACCCAGCTGGATGAGTAACACATATCCTTTCCACAGTACCCTCAGCTCTGCACCAATTGCCTCCAAGAGAAGTTTTATATGTTAGGCTTCAGAAGTTGACATCATCAACCTTAGCTTGCTTAGTTTGCTTATATGACCATCATCTCCATAGCAACTGTCCTAGTGCCTGAGCAAAAAAGAAATTTTCTACAGGTAACATTAACTTGCTCTAATTCTCAGCATATTTGAAGAAAGCCAGTGTCCTTCAAGGTAATATGTATCTGGACATTCCAGCACTGACTTGCTCTCTTTGTTTCCTCAACTTGGCTAGGCTTTTGGGAACAGAAAAGGACCATTAAGAGGATGTTTTACTGTCCCCCTTTTCTCTAAGGATGATCCAACCTCTAGAGGTGATACTATACAATCTCTAGTGTCCACCTGGTTTTTAAATGGTTGAGATGCTCTTCTCCCAATACATGTTTCCAGAAATTGACCACATTTCCTGTCTGCTCCTCAAATTTACTTTTCACCAAATTTGTGTTTGTCTCCTATAGCCGTTCAGACAATTAAACAATTCTGTGTTCATAACATGTAGAAGTTGAAAAAAATTGGGAGAAAATCAAGTGAGATTGTTAACCAAAGGGCCTCGGTTATCAAACCAAGAAACTCAGAACATAGATAATTTGACTTTGTCTATCCAATAGAAGGAATGCTTTAACTGAAAAAAAAAATCACAGTCATTTTGACAAGCTAATAGAAGAACATTTTCCTAATTCACTTAAAAGTATTCTATGAGCCTTTGACAGTTCAATTAAAAGTAAAAGAAAAACTTAAGTGCAAACTATATAAGAGCACATTAAAAATACTCCGCTAAAAACTCTTTTTAGATTGTAAATATCAGGATTATTACAGTTTTCAAATGTTCTTAAGTGTTCTACATTCCTTTAGATATATTGCATGTTCTCAGGTCATAGAATTATAATATTTTTAAAAGCATGAAGAATCTTTTAAGGGTCACATAGACCAACCCATCATTTTATGAAGGAATGGTGTCACCAATAGAAGAGACTTGCTTAAGTGTATTAGATACATCTGGCACCCTGTGATAACATTTATTAGATAAAATTGTTTATTAGATAAATCCAGATCATCTGGCACCCTGTGATAACAATTTACAGATGCACAGCTCTGAAACCTGTCCATATACTATCTTTCTTAACCCTCACTGTTCTTACTTCTCTCCATCAGAAACCATCTTCTGTCATTCCCAAGGTCCTGACTTCCTCTAGGAGGAGCCTGGAAACAAGTCAGCAGCCCTGCCAGCTTTTATAGCATGCACATCCCTATCCATTACTTGATACTGTCCTCAAGTAAGAGAGGTTTGTGTTTCCAAGATTGTATAAAGAAGCAACATTTATTGTTGCATGAAAATATTCACTAATGAAGTGACTACTCAAACTACAGTCAGTCTCTACCTGATTTTCAGATTAATTAAAAATCTGCTAAAGTAATGGGGACACAAGGGAAACATTATTTTTTTATGGTACTGAGAATTGAACAAAGGGGCACTTAACTACTGACCACATCCCCAGTCCTTTTGTATTTTTTATTTTGAGACAAGGTCTCAGTAAGTTGCTTAGGGTCTTACTAAATTGCTTAGACTGGCCTCAAACTTGCAATCCTCCTGCCTCAGCCTCCCCAATCACCAGGATGACAGGTGCGTACCACCACAACAGACCCAGGTTTTCTTGAGTGGTAGTGTGGCAGCTCTGTGGTAGTACTGTGAACTTTTCTAAATTTTTAAAAAATTTTTCTAGAAATATGCACATCCTGCATTTGAAATCTTGAAACATTTGTTTTATTTACTTATAAGCATTTGATGGCATTTAAAGTATCTTTCGCCACATGGCTTCAAGCCATCAAGACACCACTCGTGGCTATTCCACCCATTCATCATCTTCTCAGCTCTTCTACAAAATAATTTGGCCTTTGTGGTGACAGGATGCTTTGAGAACTTTCCCTTCCTGTATTACAATAAAATTTATATTAGTCAATTTATATTATAAGTAGGATAAATTATAATTAAGATTAAAAAGGGGAAAAGGTCCATAAAAATACATGTCTTGGAAAGCCATGTAGTTGTCATAGTTAAGCCTCAATGCCACTCCAAGTCATCTGGTAAATAAGCTAAGGAAGGGAAACAATCAGTGTAATTTCATTTTTGTTCACTAATTCAGTGAAGGACTTTATAGAAGATTGACTAGATGAAGCAATTATTGAAATTACAAATGGCAGAAAACCTGTGATAAACAGGCAATTGTTTCCTAATGATGCTAAATATAACCTATATTTTTAAGACTGGAGAAAATTTTACCTCTTACTAGATAAAGTATTAAATAATCTTTTGCTACTCCCTGAAGATTATTTAGATAGAACATTTCCATTTTGACTTTGAGAGATTTTGTCCTTTTTTGATACAATCTTAGTAAATATTGGGGTTAGAAAATTTTGACAAATTGTTGGGCATTGTGGCATATGCCTGTAATCCTAGCAACTCCTGAGGCTGAGGCAGGAGGAGGATCTCGAGTCCAAAGCCAGCCTCAGCAACTTACCAAAACCCTAAGCAATTTAGTGAGACCCCGTCTCTAGATAAAATATAAAAAAGGCCAGGTGATGTGGCTAAGTAGTTAAGCGTCCCTGAGTTCAATCCCTGGTACCAAATGAAAAAAAATGTTAACAAATTAAAGTCAAAATATTGAACACATTTCATTGTGGTTAGTATAGTTTAATTTTTAATTATCCTTCACTATTCTTTCTTAGAGCTATTTAGTCTCCTAATTTAAAGTTGAAAAAAAGAACATTAGTTCTTTTCTAGTTCAGTCTACTCATGTAGTAGATGAGGGTATGTTTTCTCAGTATCTTAGTCTCTGAAATTTTAAAAAGAACAATTTTCAAATTGTAAAAATGCATGGCTCCCAGACAAATATAAATAAACATATGTCAAAGTGTGTCAGTCAAATTTATGTCACTGACTAAATATCTGAGAAAATCAAATTAATAAAGGAAAAGATGTATTTCAACTCTTGTCTCAGAGGTTTCTTGGCTCTACAGTTTTGGGCCTGTAGTGCCACAGTACATCATGGCAGGAGTATATGGAGGAGGAGGCCTGTTCACCTATAGTCGCCAGGAAGCAGACAGGGTGGGTCTCAATATCCTTTCATGGGTATGCTCACCAATGATCTACATGTAGGCTCCACTAGGCTCTATACCCTAAAGGTTCTACCATGTTTTAACAGCATCATGGGCTGTCATCCAAATCTTTAACATATGAGCCTCTGGGGACCTTTTTAGATCCAAACTATAGCACAGTGATTTTAATCAATTAATGACACAACTAATAAGATATTACAGCCAGATCAAAGAGCAATTGAGGAACTAGATTTATATAAGCAATTTACTGTAGATATAAAATTTATATAAGCAATTCTAACTTAGATATAAAATAGATTGACTCTCTGGGAGGGCCATATGCATAATCCTTGGGGTTCTGTTCCTCTGGATAGAAATTATTTGTATCACAGTTGAACAAATACAGACAATACTTATTATTTGAAGATATCCATATCTATAAATTCACCTACTCCTTAAATTTTTTATAACCTCTGAATCAAGACTTGAAACACCTTTGTGGTCAATTAAGTTCTTGAACCAAGCAATGAAAACTGTGAGTTGCCTATGAGAGTGTTTCTAGCTGAGGTTGAAAAAACTGACACTACCTTCTTGCTTCATCTTGGACATTATAAATAAATATCCTCTTTGCACTCTATCTAGTACCAAGATTTTGCATTTTTGTCCTTCTTCTTGGCGATTTCACTGTTTAAAATGGCCCTCAAGCATAATGCTGAAGTACTGTCTCGTGTTCCTAAGATGTGGTGTGCCTTACCAAGAAAATATGTATATTACATAAGCTTTGTTTAGGCCTGAATTGTAGTACTGTTGGCCACAAGTTCAATGTTAATTGGTCATTGAAATATATATCAATAAAGCATATTTAAACATAAATGCATTAAAACAGGTTTATGTATTGTTTGATCGTTCTAGAGGCTCACAGGAGCTTAACTTTGTATTTACCATTAAAAGCAATGGTTCAGCGTTTGCTAATTCAGTGTTCACAGTCACTTTAATAGAATATAACTACTATGAATAGTGAACTCAATTGTATCTACAAATTAATCTCTGCTTCTAGAGAGTTAAGAAGAGGCTCTATAAATAGAAAATCAAGTCAACTTGGAATTCTAGGAATACTTAGTATTTCTTTTGTCTATATCCAAGTTTCAGATAATATTTCTGGCACTATTTAATTCATTTTATAAAATTACCTTGACCTCACTAAAGTCCTCTGCTCTTTCAAGTTTGAAGCATAAAGCAGAATATACTTCTTTAATGTTTTGATCATTGCCAAACTTCAGACTAGCACTATTTTCCAGTATGTAAAACTCAATGTCAATTAGAGATATGCAAATCAAAACTATACTGAGATTTCACCTCATCCCAGTCAGAATTATCTAGAATGCAAGTAACAATAAATGTTGGCTAAGATGTGAGGAGAAGGTTTACTTATATATTGTTGGTGGGACCACAAATTGGTGTAACCACTCTGGAAATCAATATGGAGATTCCTCAGAAAACTTGGAATGGAACCACCATTTGACCCAGTTATCCCACTCCTTGGTATATGCTCAAAAGACTTAAAATCAGCATAATACAGTGATGCAGCTACTTCAATATTTATAGCAGCTCAATTCACAATAGCCAAGCTATGGAATCAACTTAGGTGCCCTTCAACAGATTAATGGACAAAGAAACTGTGGTATACATACACAAAGAAATATTACTTAGCCTTAAAGAAGAATGAAATCATGGCATTTGCCAGTAAATGGATGGAACTGGAGAGTATCATGCTAAGTGAAACAAGCCAATCCCAAAACACTAAAGGTAGACTGTCCTCTCTGATCTCTGATATGTGGATGCTAACCCACAACAAGGAATTGTCTAATCACTGGATTAGACAAAGGAAAATGAAGAGAAGGGAGGCAGGATGGGAATAGGAAAGACAATAGAATGAATCAGACATAATGTTCCTATCCTTCTATGTGAAATTAACTCCACATTATGTACAACCACAATAATGGTATCTTAACTGGTACAAGTTAGACTTATTCTGTATATGTATAATATGTTAAAATACACTCTACTATCACATATATCTAGAAAGAACAAATTAAAAAATCTTGAAATACACATACCCTTTAATCCAGTAATTCCCATTTGACAAATGTGACCTAAGGAAAAGATAATCAGAGAATCATACAAAGTTGTAGGTATAAAACCATATATACCCAGTGACTCAGGAAGCTGAGACAAAAGGATCATAAGTTCAAGTTTAACCTCAGCAACTTATCAAGGCCCTCAGTAACTTAGAGAGTTTGTGTCTCAAATTTTAAAAAAATGAACAGGACTGGGGATGTAGCTCAGTGGTAAAGAACCTCTGGGTTCAATTCCCCATACCAAAGGAAAAATAATCAGGATTGTTTGTAAAGGTGAAAATTTAGAAATAGTTTAAATGCAATCAATAGGGAATTAGTTAAATAAAATATTATACATTAGAAAAAATACCAGTGTCATGTGCTTTAAACATTCACTTTAAAAATCATGCTGAAATTGTTGGCCATTGACTCTTAAATCCCTTGTTGCTATTCCTGTCCTTTGAAAACATATTTCAATTATACAGTTATAAAACATTTTTCCTCTAACCCAAATGTAAAACGATTGTTTAAACTACTGAAATCCCTTTAGATTTGTTTATTTTCAGATTAGAGGAATTTATTTAGGAAGTATCATTAAGGATAAGAGCCATTTGGCTAATTTAAAAGATTTCAGTAAGTAGCATCAGAAGAAGCTTCATCAAAATCTGCCACTTACTCATTGTAAGATCCTGGATAAACCACTAACCCCTCTGGGCTTCAATTTCTTTATCTCTGCTCTTCATCTCTAAAATGAAGTTGATAATTGCCTAACGTGCTTACCTCCCTTACTGCTTTAGAAGTGCATAGGGCAAGAAGGTCTAACCTTTCCCCAGGGATCAAGAAGTGCTGTTGAAGCTGGAATTTAAATAAAATGGGGGGGGGGTGGGGGGAGAAGGAATAACATGTGAGAAGGTTCATCTGGAAGAGTGTGTCTGTCTTGGGAAATTTCAAATTCAGAGTGAATAGAGGGCCAGTATAGCTCATGGTGAGGATGGACTTGGATGTGGTTCTATAACCTGCCCTTTTCTGCAAATCATAAATATTCTTTAAGTTAATGTTATTTATTTAGTAAGTCCTCTATTAGGTGGACTTCAGTAGCTTATTTTGTATTACTCTCCATCTTAATATTGTGATATCAATTTGAGGCTCTCTTAATCTAAATTTTTAAATTCCCAGCTATTGTCATCAATCTTTGCATGAAGTTAAAGACTTTTCAGCTAAACAAAAATAAACAAACGTAAAGAAATAAATGAGAATATCCTCAGAGTCTCCTGAAATAAGCTGGTGGGCCTGCATGGATTCCAATGGGTTTTCAAGAGATTTCTTGATGATATAGAACAGACTTTGATTCTATTTCACTTGATGTGACTAAGTACAATCATACGGAAGCCCAGAGAAAAAGATTTGAGCAGGTTGACACTGACAAACCCATTTTATTTTTTAGTTTTGGTACTGGGGATTAAACCTAGGGGTGCTTAAACACTGAGTCACACATCTTCAGGCTTTTTAACTTTTATTTTGAGACAGGGTCTTGCTAAGTTGCTTAGGGCCTTGCTAAATTGTGGAGGCTGGCCTTGAACTTGCCATCCTCTTGTCTTAGCCTCCTGAGTCACTGGGATTACAGGTATGTGCCACCACATCAGGCTCAACAAACCATTTTAAAATGCAAGGTTTGTCTAAAATTCAGTAAACTGGGCCCATGAGCAAACTACTGCACGCCAAAACTGAATTACTTGTGAAAATCTAATGCTTAAAAAACTGTTCTCAATCAATAATTAGAAAGTTGTCTTGCCCTGTGAAAGGTGAGTGTGTGCCTGCGAATTAAAAATAATAAAAATAAAACTGTTTTAGACATCTGGCCTCACAAAATAACCGGAGAGTTCTTTTAAAAACATATTGGCATAAACCAAGCTGGAGAAATTGGACCTGTAGTCAGAAACTACTTCTATTTAAAAATGGTTCTTTCTAAGGAAAATTTGAAAGACAGAGAAAGCCTTCATCCAAAGCATGAGACACTTCATTATTCTAAAATCTCACCAAACCCATTTTAAATAAGTCATTTAATGCAACATGTGCTTACTATGAATGTCTTTAGACTTGGAAAGCAAAATACAGAATATTTAATAAGCCAGTTTCTACAGCGTTTAACAAAGAAAGGCATGCTGTTAACTGTGATGAATATGCTAATAACATTTGAAGGAAGGAAGATTATACAACCGCAGTCTTATCATATCCTCTTAATTTGTTAGAGAAATCTTCTTTGAGTGTCATGAGCATCTAATATTTAATGTTTTAAAATGGGTCATATGGAAGAACAATACCAGATGCAAGATCTGAAATGTTGGCTCTAATTATAAAATGTGATTCCAGTTATAAGACACGACAATCCTGTGACCAAGTGTTCACAATTCTGAAATAACTATATCTATTTTAATTTGAAATGATTTTCTTTATCAGGAAATATGTAAAATTTTAATTAGGAGCATAAAACATTTAGTAATACCATATCAATTAAAAGGGACAATATACACTAGCTTTTTAATGGCTGTCTTCTATTTACATCCAAAAAGTTTAAAATATTTTACTATTAAAATTACATTGTACAGGGCTGGGGTTGTGGATCAGTGGTAGACCGCTTGCCTAGCATGTGTGAGGCATTGGGTTTTATTCTCAGCATGACATAAAAAATAAAGTTATTAAAAAATTACATTGTACAATTTGACTAATGAAATAAATATTGGAAAAAAAATCAGTGTACAGATGAACATACTGATTGCTCATTACACCTAGTTCTGAGCCTCTTGTCAGCCAGAGTACAGAGAAATACAAGTTAAATCATTCAGACCACCAGACCAATGGAAGTATGCTATTTCTAAGCTGGTAGGCTTTTCCTGATACTAAATTCTAGGAGGAAGTTGATTTAAGGTTTATTTTCTACCTTATGCACACTGGGGAATTTGCATACATGATATGATTTCATCCTCTCAGTGTTAATCCATTTTCCATTTAAGGAAAATGTAGATTTAAATCTAGTACTACCTAATTTCAAGGTTTTTACACTTTCCACATGTCCTAACTGCTTTGCCAGAGCATTTTAAATTTTATAATAGATCTGGATACATCTTAAAGACCTTACTAGAAACACAGAACCATTCTTTGATGGTCAGTCCTTCTATTTAACCTCTGTAGAAACTGAGAATATACAATTTTTAAAAAGACTTAGAAAATTTCAGTTCTGGGTAAGATGAAGTAAGCATAATTCAATCTGTTTCACCCACTGACTGCAACTATAAAACCTAGACAGAATGCATGGAAAAACTATTTTAGAACTCTGAAAAATAAATATAGCAGATGGATTGGAGAAAAAGATCAGAATTTGAATTACTGTTGAACTGGTGATGACTTTCCTTTTTTTTACCCTTCCCTCTAGTACTCCCTAGTCTCAACTCAAGGGAGTCCCAAACACAAAAGTATAGTCAAAATTTGCAACCTGAACCCAGTCAGATCAGTTGCCTGCTTAAACATAAAATATGAACACTCTCTGCAAGATTTCAAAAAGGCCTAGAGCCTTATAATATTCAAAATGTCAAAGTACAATCCAAAATAATTCAGCATTGGAAGAACAAGTGAAGTCTCAACTCTCATATGAAAACACAATGAATGTCAAACTAAAATGACCCATACATTAGACCTCTCTGACAAAGTCTTTAAGAAAGCTATTACAAAATTTCTCTAAAAAGTAAGGAAGGGTGAACACTCTTGAAACAAATAAAAACCAGAACTTCTCAGCAAAGAAATGCAGGATATAAAGGAAAACCAAATGGAAATTTTACAAAGCTGAATTTTAAAAAGTTTTATCATGTACAACCATAAGAATGGGATCCTAATTAGAATAAATTATAGCTCATGTATGTATAATATGTCAAAATACACTCTACTGTCATGTATATCTAAAAAGAACAAATAAAAAAATTAAAATAAATTTCAAAAAATTTCCTTCTGATTGGAAGGATAAGAAATTTTAAATTTACAAGAATACATAAAAGAATAAAGATCTACATTAAAGGATTGATAACCATTCACAGATTTTAACAAACTCAGAGCACCTACTGAGGCATGTAACAATATATTATTGAAAGTGTTATTATAGAGGCATAAACAAAGAACAGGAAAGCCAGAAGGAGGGAGTGATCAATAAGAGAATAAAGGTTATCATAGTTTTATCACTTAAGATTAGGTTGGCCCAAGAATGATAGACACAAAAATCATAACAGTAGTTTTTTTTCTTTCTTGTAAAATTTCATATGGAAGCACTCAAGAGGTGGTATAGAAGTGCTCAACATCTGGACCTCAGGATTGACAAAAACCTTCTGCTCAGGCATGTTCCAAGCCACAGCAAGGAGGGAACAGTGAGGGGAAAAATACTCCCAGATGATTTTTTAAAGGAAGTTTTCTAGTAAGGTCTTTAAGATGTATCCAGATCTATTTCCTGAAGCAGTTATGGATAATACCATTGACCAGAACTTAGTTAATATCACCATATTTAAAGTTTTAAGGCAAACTGTGAAATGTCTTCTTTATTTTAGAAAGAATTCTGGAGTAACACCAGAAAGATTGAGGGCTAACTGGTCCCAACATTTATCTCCCTCACAGAAATAACAAGAATAATGAATAAACAACCAAATACAATAAAAAATAGCTCTGGGAGCTCTGAGTGCAATAAAGAAGTAGCAGAAACTCACAAAAATTGATGATGGTCACATAGAAAAGTGTAGGAAACATTTACTTGGGTTCCTATCCTTCAGTCCAGGGTTGCTAGGAACCCTGAGAAATATCCCTCTGAGGGGTTTCCATCTGCAGGGAAAAGAGATCAGGGGACCCCCAGCAGTTCTTGGTAACCCTGCAACATCTGCAGCCTTTGCCACCAAAGACCTCCAAAGTCTTCAGTGATGCAAAACTCAGCAAATGGAGCAGCCCAGAGTCCAAGTCATTATGCTCCCTTTGGAGAAGGAAACACAACTGTGTCCCCACAACGTGGCCTGAGCTGCTGTAGCATTGCATCATCCTCAAGGTCAGAGTTGCTGCGGTGCTATGCCCCACCCACTGAAGCCTGAGTTTTTTCTGTTCCCTATTCTTATGAGCCTTAGAAGCTGGTTTCTAGACACCCAGTTATATGGGTCATCAGCACACACACACACACACACACACACACTTAAAATGCAGGCATCAACAGTATAGCAAGCCTGTCCGTGTCCCAGGATCCAGGCTTCAATTTGCTTCACTTGTTCTTGTGCCCAGGACCCTGCTTGTGAAGTCACTCTAAGTGCCTTCAACCTAGAACCCAGCAGCCCTATGACTGCCTTTGAGATTCCATGCCAGGAAGGTATCCTTTCAGCCTGGACATGCCCCCTACAAGGAAAAGTAGGACAGGAGGACACCAACAGCCTTCGCTACCAACATCCCCAACGATCTTTGCAGCTACCAGCATTGCCACTGCAGAAACCTAGCAATCTAGGCTGCTAGGTTCCCTGGTTGTCTTTGCTGATACTTTAACCGAGGAGCAAGCTGCATGGAGACTATGCTGCTGCATCCTCCCTCCAACCATCGCTGCCACATTTCACCCAGCCAGTGCCTTCCCGCCCACTCACAGGTCTTTCCCCACGGAAGCCAGTTAAGAAATGAAAATGCTGCTCCTCAAATGTGTAAACGCCAAAGCAAGGCCTCCAGATACGTGAAAAGATAAAGAAACATGGCACCACCAAAGGGAAGCAATAATTTCACCAATTCCAAAGAACTAGAGGCAAATTGTCTGAAAAGAAATTTTAAAATACTTATTTTAAGAAATCCCTGTAAAGAGGAAGAGGCGAATCGTAGGGCAGATTGGGTCCGGCGCACCCGAGGGCAGCCCCGGAGGGACATCACCGAGGCCTGGAGCTGCCTCCTATCAGGCCACACCACTGTCCGCAGCACGTGGCTTCAGCGAGATCTGAAATCCAAGGGCGACAAGAAGGTTTCTTTAACAAAACCACCCAGAACGGCTTGGAACTGAAACAGCACCTGAAAGAAGAGCTTCGGAAACGTGTGGACACATACAAGTACCTCTTCATTTTCTCTGTGACCAACATGAGAACAGCAAGCTGAAGGACATCAGGAATGCCTGGAAACAGCCAGATGTTCCTTGGCTAAAACAAGATAATGATGGTGGCCTTGGGTCGAAGCCCATCTGCTGAGTACAAAGACAACCTGCACCAGGTCATCAAGAAGTTGAGGGGTGAATTTGGTCTCCTTTTTATCAACCACACAAAGGAGGAGGTGAATAAGTGGTTCATAAAATACATGGAAGCGGACTTTGTCCGAGCTGACAACAAAGCAACTTTCACCATGAGCGAGCCTGGAGCCAGGGCCCCTGGAGCAGTTCCCCCTCTCCATGGAGACGCAATTGCCCACTACCTATAAGAGAGGTGTGGTGACCCTGCTTTCTGACTGAGAGGTGAGCAAGGAGGGTGATGTGCTGACCCAGGAGCAGACCCATGTCCTGAAGCTTTTTGTTGAATATGAGGTGGCCAAATTCAATGTGACCATCAAATACATGTGGGATGCACAGTCTGGAAGATTCCAACAGATGGGAGATGACTTGCCAGAAAGTGCATCTGAGTTCTTAGAAGAATCAGAGGACAACGAGGACCACTGACTCAGGGGCTCAGGACTGAAAGCCTTCTAGCACTTTCTGGGTCTCTGTCAGATCATGCAGAATTACTATTGCCCCTCTGGAGGGAGCAGTTATTTTTGCTGTTGATGAAGACAAGTGTGGGTGATGAGAACTGACCTGTTCCATAAAGAATAAAACTTGGTCTTTAGCTGTCACCCTGCAGACAGCCAGAGACTTAGAAAAAAGGACTTTGGGTATATGCCTCTGGATCCCCAGAATTCCTGTTGACCTAGTCAGCCAGTACAGCTTTGTCTCCTGTGGGGCCACAATGTCAGTGCAGCTTTGCAGTTCTGGGGATAGCTGAGAGCAACCTCCAAAGCTGGATTTTCTCCTCCTTTCCAGCCCTGATACCCTTTGCTTGGAATAGAGATCTGCTGAAGAAAATTAGGCACACTGGTGGCCCTTCCCAGCCCTGCATATACACTCCCCAAACCAGGGCCTACTGGTGGATGCCAAGAAGCCAGGGACTTTAAGATGAGACTAAAGCCTCTCCTGGAGGTGGGAGCAAGTGTTTAGCATTTTACCACATCCTTGAGGTTTTATACCTGGTGGCTACCATGGTAGATTTTTTGTGTATTGTTTCATATGCAGGTATTTAGTAAAAGCACCAAATGAGAGAACATCTGTTTCGTGCAACATCTGTGTGATATGATATATATGATCATCGTATCATCATAAACATCATGTATACATATATATATATCATCATAAACATCATCTATACATATGTACTCTTTATGGCTTCTCCTTTAATCTTCTTCTGCCTTTAGATGGCCATAAAGGTATTCTCTGGAGCTTGAGTGTGTAGGTCAGTGGTAAAGTGCTTGCCTAGCAGTAGCATACTTGAGGTCTTGGAATCAACTCCCAGCATCACAAAGAAAAAGAAATTCTCTGACCTACCTGTTGGAATAGTAAGTTTTAAGATCCTCATTCCAGAGTTTCAAGATGGCAGCCTAGAGGGCGGCTGCATTTCACATTGCTCCAGGACGCAGGATTCAAAAGAGGAGATATTGAGAGACTTGGGACCAACTCAAAGCCGCTGGGTGAGTCTCTCCCATTGGGGAGGCGTCCCGGATGGGGCGGTAGCCCCGGAACGCAGGGAATTTGTGAAGTGGAGTTGCTCAGCGAGACACCCCTCCCCCCGCTGGAGTGGTAAACACCGACAACTGGGATCATCGTAGAGGAGGCGGCTCAGCACAGCGCTTGGACTCGGAGCAACCACTGGGGCTCCGGGTGGCTGCCTGAGGAGGAGCTGCGTGGTGAGCTGTTTAGACTCAGAGTAATCACTTCTGAACACTGGGGGGTTGTCCGGAGGAGAGGAGAAGCGCGGCGGGTCACTTGGTCTAGGAGTGACTGCATCAGAGGAGAGGAGAAGCGTGGCGGGTCGTTTGGTCTAGGAGTGACTGCATCAGAGCCACAGGCAGTTGCCAGAGGAGGAGCTGCATCGCGAGCTGTTTGGACTCAGAACAACCGCTTCTGAACACCCGGGGGGTTGCCCGGAGGAAGAGGAGAAGCGTGGTGGGTTGCTTGGTCTAGGAGTGACTGCATCAGAGCCACAGGCGGTTGCCAGAGGAGGAGGCGAGTGGTGAGTTGATTGCACTCAAAGCGACCGCTCCTGAACACTGGTGGCCTGCCTGGAGGAGGAGCGCGGTGGGTCACTTGGTCTCGGAGCCACCGCCCCTGAACACCCGGGGGGCTACCCCGAGGAGGAGGAGGAGGAACAGGGCGGGTCACTTGGACTCGGAGTGACTGCCTAGGGCTACGGGCGGTTGGCGGGAGGAGGAGACGCGAAGTGAATTGCTTGGGGTCCTAGTGACTGCGTCGGAAACCGGGCGGCTGTCCAGAGGAGGAGGTGTGTGGCGGGTCTCTGGGTATCGGAGCTATTGTACAGGGCTCCAGGTGGCGGCTCAGAGGAAGGGCCGCATAGCCAGGCGATTAGGTGCAGAGTAGGGTCCCAGGAGCTAGGTGGCTTCTTGCTGGAAGAGCCGCACCTAGACATGCCTAGGGGTGGAGCGAAGTTTCCAGGACTGCGGGCAGATTATCTGGGAGAGGCAGCCTAAGGAGACTCGCCTGCGGAGGGTGAGGCTCCCAGGCCCAGGAGGTAGGTCCGGGCCCCTGGGAACATTGCAGAGGAAGACGGCCCAGCCCAGGCGGTAGTTGTAGATTGAGGGGAACCTCTAGGAGGGGAACTGACCAGCGAGATGTTCCCACTGAGTGAGTCTTCCCTACCAGGAGAGGTTTTCCCACAGGAACAGTTAAACCAGAGACACAGGCACAAATAGGCCTTGCCTCAGCCCACAGCCTAGTTCCCCGTTGGATGACCATTGGTCAACAAGTGGAGACACCTCTGACCACTAGCAGGGAATATACGCCACCTGAGGGTCACCACCCTAGAGAGGCAGCTTCTTCGTGGAGCTCCGCATTATCAACTTCCTCCAAGACTTCAGGCTACTGAAGGATAAGAGGGGATATACTAGCAATCTTCAGGGACATTATAAGTCGATAGAGGAAATCTGCAATATCTTAATGACCCACTGATTCCTGAACAATATGAGAAAACAAGGGGAGAAAATGCCCCAAACAAATCTAGATGTTACATCAATAGAATCCAACGACAGCATGGCAGAAGAAATGACAGAAAGGGAGTTCAGAATATACATAATTAAAATGATCAGAGAAGCAAACGATGAGATGAAAGAGCAAATGCAGGCATTGAATGATAGCACCAATCGACAGTTAAAAGAGCAAATTCAGGAAGCAAAAGATCATTTCAATAAAGAGTTAGAGATATTGAAAAAAACCAAACAGAAATCCTTGAAATGAAGGAAACAATAAACCAAATTAAGAACTCCATAGAAAGCATAACCAATAGGATAGAACACCTGGAAGACAGAACTTCAGATATTGAAGACAAAATATTTAACATCGAAAGCAAAGTTGAACAAACAGAGAAGATGGTAAGAAATCATGAACAGAATCTGCAAGAACTATGGGATATCATGAAAAGACCAAATTTGAGAATTATTGGGATTGAGGAAGGCTTAGAGAAACAAACCAAAGGAATGAACAATCTATTTGAAGAAATAATATCAGAAAATTTCCCAAATCTGAAGAATGAAATGGAAAATCAAGTTCAAGAGGCTTATAGGACTCCAAATACACAAAATTACAACAGACCCACACCAAGGCACATTATAACGAAAATACCTAACATACAAAATAAGACAGAATTTTAAAGGCTGTGAGAGAAAAGAACCAAATTACATTCAGGGGGAAACCAATACGGATATCAGCAGATTTTTCAATCCAGACCCTAAAAGCTAGAAGGGCCTGGAACAACATTTTTCAAGCTCTGAAAGAAAATGGATGCCAACCAAGAATCTTATACCCAGCAAAGCTTACCTTCAAATTTGACGATGAAATAAAATCTTTCCATGATAAACAAAAGCTAAAAGAATTTGCAAAAAGAAAGCCAGCATTACAGAACATTCTCGGCAAAATATTTCATGAGGAAGAAATAAAAAACAAAGAAGCAAATCAGCAAAGGGAGGAATTATCCTAAAGGAACTGTCAAATAAAGGAGGAACCAAGATGTGTCAAAAAATAAATAAATAAATAAATATTTAAATATGAACCAAATGACCGGGAATACAAATCATATCTCAATAATAACCCTGAATGTTAATGGCCTGAATTCATCAATCAAAAGACATAGACTGGCAGATTGGATTAAAAAGAAAGATCCAACAATATGTTGCCTGCAAGAGACTCACCTCATAGAAAGAGATACCCATAGACTAAAGGTGAAAGGATGGGGAAAAACATACTATGCACATGGACTCAGCAAAAAAGCTGGAGTATCCATCCTCATTGCAGATAATGTGGACTTCAAGCCAATGTCAGTCAGAAGGGATAAGGAAGGACATTTCATACTGCTTAAGGGAAGCATAAATCAGCAAGATATAACAATCATAAACATCTATGCCCCAAACAGTGGCTCATCCATGTATGTTAAACAAATCCTTCTCAATTTTAGAAACCAAATAGACCATAACACAATAATACTAGGTGATTTTAACATGCCTCTCTCACCACTGGACAGATCTTCCAAACAAAAATTGAACAAAGAAACCATAGATCTCAATAACACAATCAATAATTTAGACTTAACAGACATTTATAGAATATACCGTCCCACCAAGAGCGATTACACTTTCTTCTCAGCAGCACATGGATCCTTCTCTAAAATAGACCATATATTATGCCACAAAGCTAATGTCAGCAAATACAAGAAGATAGAGACACTACCTTGTATTCTATCAGATCATAATGGATTGAAGTTAGAAATAAATGAAAGAGTAAAAAACAGAAACTACTCCAATACCTGGAGATTAAACAATATGCTATTATATGAGGAATGGATAACAAAAGATATTAGGAAGGAAATTAAAAAATTCTTAGAGGTAAACGAGAACAAAGAAACATCATATCAAAATCTCTGGGACACTATGAAAGCAGTACTTAGAGGAAGATTTATTTCATGGAGCGCATTTAATAAAAGAAGTAAAACTCAAAAAATAAACGACCTAACACTACAGCTCAAAGCCCTAGAAAAAGAAGAACAGACCAATACCAAAAGTAGTAGAAGACAGGAAATAGTCAAACTCAGAGCTGAAATCAACGAAATTGAAACAAAAGAAACAATACAAAAAATTGACAAAATAAATAGTTGGTTCTTCGAAAAAATAAACAAAATTGATAAACCTTTAGCCACACTAACAAAGAGAAGACGAGAGAAAACCCAAATCACTAAAATTCGGAATGAACAAGGAAATATCACAACAGACACGACTGAAATACAAAACATAATTAGAAGCTATTTTGAAAATCTATACTCCAACAAAATAGAAAATTTCGAAGACATCAAAGGTTTCTAGAGACATATGAATTGCCTAAACTGAACGAGGAGGACATACACAATTTAAATAGACCAATTTCAAGTAATGAAATAGAAGAAGTCATCAAAAGCCTACCAACAAGGAAAACTCCAGGACCAGATGGGTTCTCAGCCGAGTTCTACAAAACTTTTAAAGAAGAGCTCATTCCAATACTTCTCAAAGTATTCCATAAAATAGAAGAGGAGGGAACCCTCCCAAACTCATTCTATGAAGCCAATATTACCCTGATACCTAAACCAGACAGAGACACATCGAGGAAAGAAAATTTCAGACCAATATCCTTAATGAACATCGACGCAAAAATTCTCAAAAAAATTTTAGCAAATCGCATACAAAAACATATTAAAAAGATAGTGCACCATGATCAAGTGGGTTTCATCCCAGGGATGCAAGGTTGGTTCAACATCAGGAAATCAATAAATGTCATTCACCATATCAATAGACTTAAAGTCAAGAATCACATGATTATTTCGATAGATGCAGAAAAAGCATTTAATAAAATACAGCATCCCTTCATGCTCAAAACACTAGAAAAAATAGGGATAGTGGGAACATTCCTTAACATTGTAAAGGCCATCTACGCTAAGCCCATGGCTAATATTATTCTAAATGGTGAAAAACTGAAAGCATTCCCTTTAAAAACTGGAACAAGGCAGGGATGCCCTCTTTCACCACTTCTATTCAATATCGTTCTTGAAACTCTAGTCAGAGCAATTAGACAGACCAAAGAAATTAAAGGGATACGAATAGGAAAAGAAGAACTCAAACTATCCCTATTTGCTGATGATATGATTGTATACTTAGAGGAACCAGGAAATTCCACCAGAAAGCTGTTAGATCTCATAAGTGAATTCAGTAAAGTAGCAGGATATAAGATCAATGCACATAAATCTAAGGCATTTTTATACACAAGCGATGAATCTTCAGAAAGAGAAATTAGGAAAACTACCCCATTCACAATAGCATCAAAAAAAATAAAATACTTGGGAATCAATCTCACAAAAGAGGTGAAAGACCTCTACAATGAGAACTACAGAACACTAAAGAAAGAAATTCAAGAAAACCTTAGAAGATGGAAAGATCTCCCATGTTCTTGGATAGGAAGAATTAATATTGTCAAAATGGCCATACTACCAAAAGTGCTATACAGATTCAATGCAATTCCAATTAAAATCCCAATGATGTACCTTACAGAAATAGAGCAAGCAATTATGAAATTCATCTGGAAGAATAAAAAACCCAGAATAGCTAAAGCTATCCTTGGCAGAAAGAGTGAAGCAGAGGGTATCGCAATACCAGATCTTCAACTCTACTACAAAGCAATAGTAACAAAAACGGCATGGTATTGGTACCAAAATAGAAAGGTGGATCAATGGTACAGAATAGAGGACACGGACACAAACCCAAATAAATACAATTTTCTCATACTAGACAAAGGGGCCAAAAATATGCAATGGAGAAAAGATAGCCTCTTCAACAAATGGTGCTGGGAGAATTGGAAATCCATATGCAACAGAATGAAACTAAACCCATACCTCTCACCATGCACGAAACTAAACTCAAAATGGATCAAGGACCTCGGAATCAGACCAGAGACCTTGCATCTTATAGAAGAAAAAGTAGGTCCAGAGCTTCAACATGTCGGCTTAGGACCAGACTTCCTCAACAGGACTCCCATAGCACAAGAAATAAAAGCAAGAATCAATAACTGGGATAGATTCAAACTAAAACGCTTTCTCTCAGCAAAGGAAACTATCAGCAATGCGAAGAAAGAGCCTACAGAGTGGGAGAAAATCTTTGCCAATCATACTTCAGATAGAGCACTAATCTCCAGAATCTATAAAGAACTCAAAAAACTCTACACCAAGAATGCAAATAATCCAGTTGACAAATGGGCTAAGGAAATGAATAGACACTTCACAGAAGAAGATCTACAAGCAATCAACAAACATATGGAAAAATGTTCAACATCTCTAGTAATAAGAGAAATGCAAATCAAAACCACCCTAAGATTCCATCTCACCCCAATTAGAATGGTGATTATCAAGAATACAAGCAACAACAGTGTTGGCGAGGATGTGGGGAGAAAGGTACACTCATACATTGCTGGTGGGGCTGCAAATTAGTGCAGCCACTCTGGAAAGCAGTGTGGAGACTCCTTAGAAAACTTGGAATGGAACCACCATTTGACCCAGCTATCCCACTCCTTGGCCTATACCCAAAGGATTTAAAATCAGCATATTACAGAGATACAGCCACATCAATGTTCATAGCTGCTCAGTTCACAATAGCCAGATTGTGGAACCAACCTAGATGTCCTTCAATTTATGAATGGATAAAGAAACTGTGGTGTATATATATACAATGGAATATTACTCTGCCATAAAGAATGATAAAATTATGTCATTTGCAGGCAAATGGATGAAACTGGAGAATATCATGCTAAGTGAGATAAGCCAATCTCAAAAACCAAAGGAAGAATGATATCGTTAATAAGTGGATGAGGACACATAATGGGGGGTGGGAAGAGTTAGTGTTAGGGTTAGAGTTAGGTTTAGGGAGGGGGGCAAGAATGGAGGAAGGAAGGACTGTATAGAGGGAAAAGAGGGGTGGGAGAGGTGGGGGAAGGGAAAAAATAACAGAATGAATCAAACATTACCCTATGTAAATTTATGATTACACAAATGGTATGCCTTTATGCCATGTACAAATAGAGAAACAACATGTATCCCATTTGTGTACAATAATAAAATAAATAAATAAATAATAAAAAAATGAAAAAAAAAAAAAACGGTTGATCAATCTCATTGATCTTTTTCAAGAAAAAAAAAAAAAATCCTCATTCCAGAGGGATCCTGTCCCATACCCTCAAGGGAGGAAAACAAGAGTTAGGCGCAGTGTCACATACCTATAATCCCAGCTCCTGAAGGCTGAGGCAGGAGAATTGCAAGATTGAGGCCAGGCTGGGCAATTTAGCAAGACTCTGTCTCAAGATAAAAAATTAAAAAGGACTGGGGAGGTAGTTTGGTGGTAGAGCACCCCAAGGCTTCAATCCCTAGTACTTAAAAAAAAAAAAAACAAAACTTTTATGTTCAGAGAACTTCCAGGGTATGTGAACATAGCAGTTCCCCAGAGAGCAGAGGACAGCAACCCAGAGAGGGCTGGAAACTCTACTCCCCCACCCCCACATCCTTCACCCTATGCATCTCTTTATCTCTTATGCGGGGGGAGAAATACCAGTGAAATACAAGAGAACAGAGATGGACAACTAAAAAAATTGGGAAATTAACACATAAACAAAATGAAAAATTCAACAATGAGATGGAAAGCATAAAATGGAACCAACAGAAAACCTAGAGATGAAGAAAAAATGAATTAAATAAACAATGCAACAGAGAACTTCAAAAGTAGACTTAATCGAGCAGAAGAAAGAATTTGTGAACTCAAAGACAGGTCTTTTGAAAGCATCCAGTCTTAGGAGAAAGAAGAAAAAAGAAGGAAAGAGTAAAGAAAATGCATAGAACTTACGGGACACCATTGAGCAAAACAATTAATGAATTATGTGAGTCCCTAAAAGAAGAGAGAGAAAAGGGAAGCAAACTTATTTAAACAAATAATAGCAGAAAACTCCCCAACTCTTGGGAGAGATATGGACATCAGATTCATGAAGCTCAGAAGTTCCCACACAAGAACAACCCAAAGAGAACTTCACCAGACGACATTATAATTAAATCATCAAAAGACAAATAGAAAATTTCAGAAGCAGCAAAAGCAACTCATCACATATATGGGATCTCTCATAATGCTACCAGTGGATTTTTCAGTTGTAACCTTGAAGACCAGGAGAGAATGGGGTGATGTATTCAAAGTGCTCAAAGAAAAATAGCAAAGCAAGAACATTTTATACAATAAATCTATCCTTCATAAATAAAGGAGAGGTGTATTTTTATTAGACAGACAAAAACTGAGGGAATTCATCACCACTAGCTCAACCTTATAAGAAATGCTAAAGGGATTTCTTTAAACTGAAATGAAAGGACACTGATAGTTATATAAAAACATGAAAATATAAAATTCACTTGTAAAAGTAATGTATAGTCAAATTCAGAATGCTCTAAAACCATAATGATATATAAATTGTTTTTAACTCTAGACAAAAATTTATAGAGATTAAGTTGAGCTGAAATATTTTAAGGGATTCACAATATTAAATGAAGTAAATTGTGACATCAGAAAACATGAAATTTGTGGGAGAGAGGTTAAAGTATGAAGCTTTTGTGTGTAATTGAAGCTATTATCAGCTTAAAATTGACTATAGTAACTGTGAGATATTTTCTGTAAGCTTTCATGGTTACCATAAAGCAAAAACCTACAGTAGAGGGCTGGGGTTGTAGCTCAGTGGTAGAGCACTTGCCTGGCATGTGTGAGGCATTGGGTTCAATCCTCAGTATCACATTTAAAATACACACACACACACAAATAAATAAAACTAAAGTTTAAATTCTTGAAAGAAAACCCTAAAGCAGATATCTAAGACATAAAGAGAAAGGAATCAAAGCATACCATTATAAGAAATTATGAAATCACAATGGAAGACAGAAAAAGGAGAAGAAAAGAAAAAAGGAAACAAAAAATAACCAGAAAAACAATCAACAAAAATGCCAATATTACATCCTTACCTAACAATAATCACTTAAAATGCAAATGGACTGTGTTCTCCAACCAAAAGACATGAAATGGATAAATGGATTAAAGAACAAGACGTAAGTATGTACTGCATATAAGAAACTCACTTTAACTTTAATAACACATATAGGTTGCAACTGAAGGCATGGAAAAAAGTATTTCATGAAAATTGAAATAAAAAAGGGATCAGAGGTAGTTAATTTTATATCAAACAGATGTAACATCAAAAACTGTAACAAGAAACAAAGAAGTTCATTATATAATGATAAAGGGGTCAATTCATCAAAATTACATAACAACATCAGACGTTGGTTATGTACCAAAATCAGAGCAACAAAAATTTCAAAGCTAATATTAACAGAATTGAAGAGAAATAGATAGCAGTACAATAATAGTAGGGACTTGGATATTTCACTTTCAACAATGAATAGATCATCCAGACAGAAACACATCAGACTTGGACTCTAGTTGAAACCAGAAGAACTAACAGACATGCAGAAAAATTCCATCCCATGGCAGAAGATTATACATTCCTTTCAAGTTTATGTCTCCAGAATAGATCGTGTTATTCTAACAAAATAAGCCTTAGCATATTTAAGAGATAAAAATAGTAATGAGATCTTTTCCAATCATAATAGCAAGAAAAAGAAATCAATGACAGGAAGAAAACTGGAAACTCACAAACATAGGAAAATTAAACACCATGCTCCAGAGCAAACTTTCCCTTTTCAAAAGGAAAATCAAAATATTTTGAGTGGTTGGATATATAATTAATTCAGTGATAGAACATGTGTTTAGAATGTGCAGGGCTCTGCATTCAATCCTTAGTGTGTGGAGGGGGAGGAGAGAGAGAGAGAGATGGAAACAATATAGCAAAACTTATAGGATGAAGCAAAATCAATTCTAGGAGGGAAGGTTATATCAATAAACACATTAAAAAAAGAAATACCCTTAATAACCCAATTTTTACCTTGAGAGACTAGAAAAAGAGAACAAACTAAGCCCAAAGTTAGCAGAAGGAAGAAAACAACAAAGATCAGAGCAGAAATAAACGAAATTGAGAACATAAAAACAACAGAAAAGACTAATGAAATTAGAATTGGTTTTTGGAAAAGATAAAATTGGCAACTATTTAACTAATTAAGAAAAAAAGACAAGACTCAAATAAATAAAATTGGAAATGAAAGGGGAGACATTACAACGCATACCAGGGAGATACAAAAGGATCATAAGAGACCAGAATGAACAATGATGCACCAATAAATTGGATAATCTAGGAGAAAGTTAAAAATTTTTAGAAACATAAAACCTACTAAGAGTGAATCATCTCATATGTGGAAGCCAACAAAGTTGATCTCATAAAAGTTGAGAGTAAAATGGTGGTTACCAGAAGCCGGGGAAAGAAGTGGGGAAGATGGAGAAAGGTTAGTCAGTGAATACTAAGTCACAATTAAATACCAGTAAGAAGTTCTGGTGTGGTATTGCACAGTGGGGTGATGATAGATAATGTAATGTACTGTGTATTTCAAAAAAATTGGGACAAAGAATTTTTGAAGTTTTCACCATAAATAAATGATAAATGTTTAAGGAGATGGACAGATTTAACCTGATTTGAACAGGCACAATGTATACATATATCAAAACTTTACATGTTATCTTACTAAAATGTACAATTTTATGTTTAATACATCAGCTACATATTTTTAATAAAACTGAATTATGAGGAAATAGAAATCTGAATAGGTCAATGAGTAAGAAGATTGAATCAGTAATCAAAATTCTTTCCACAAATAAAAGCCCAGGACCTCACAGCTTCATTGGTCAATTCTATCAAGTACTTGAAGAAGAATACTAATACCCTGACACCCTTCCAAAAATTGAAGAGAAGTAAATCTCAATTTATTTTATGAGACCTGTCTTACCCCAATACAAAAACCAGACAGACACTATAAGAAAAGAAAACTAAAGGCCATTATTCCTGATGTGCATTGATTAAAAAATTTCTCAACAAAGTACTAGCAAACTGAATTCAGCAGCACATTAAGAGGATCACACGTTGTGATCACACATTATGATTATCATTGCCCTGAGATGCAAGAATGGTTCAAAATATACAAAGCAATAAAATGATACATCACATTAATGAAATGGACAACAAAAAATCATATGATCATCCAAATAGTTACATCCTTTCATGATTAAAACTCTCAATAAATTAGGTATATAAGGAATCTACCTCAACATAATAAAGTCCACGTATGACAAGCTTACAATAAACATTCAATACATGCTTTCCACTTGTCTGTATTAAACTAGACAAGGAACTAGACAAGGATGCTCACTCTTGTCACATTTATTCATCAAGGTTCTGAAAATTCTAGCCATAGTAATTAGGCAAGAAAAATAAGTAAAAAACATCCAATTTAGGGAATAAGTAAAATCATCTCTCTTTGCAGATGACGTGATCTTGGGTACAGAAAACTATAAAGATTTCACCAAAAACCTGTTAGAACTAACACAAATTCATCAAAGTTGCAGAATGCAAGACCAGCATACAAAAATCAGTAGTGTTTCTGTATACTAACAAGGAACTATCCAAAAAAGAAATCAAGAAAACAATTGATCTATAAAGAAGGAAATCCTCCTGCTTAATTGTGACAAAAATGAATGAACACAGGGACATAATGCAAAGTGAAATAAACCAGACACAGAAAGATAAATACTGCATAATCTTACTTATACAGTATGTTGAACCTCAGAATGTCAAATTCATAGAAACAGTGGAATGGTGGTCTCCATGGGGTGGGGGGTAGGGGAAATGCGGGGGGATATTGATCAGTAGGTACAAACTTAAAGTTGCAAATGTATAAGTTCTTGAGATCTAATAATGTATGGTATGGTTGCTGTAGTTAATTATAATGAATTGTACATTTGAATTTTGTTAAGAGAAATCTTTATTCTAAAATACTTTAAAATATATAATGTGAAATGATAGAATCATTAATTGAGGGATTCATTTTGGAATGTATGTGTATATCAAAATATTATGTGAACATCTTAAATATGTACAATATTTGTCAATCATACATCAGTTTTTAAAATGTGAAAAAATCTGAGAGTTCTAAAACTGATACTTGACATTTTTCCAAACTCACTTCAAAACTGAGAAAGAAGATGAGAACAGATTCTGAGGGTCATCACTAAATCTCTGATGTTGTAAGCTTCAGGGAGTAAACATTTGAAGATCTCTTGGCTTCTAAGACACCCCTTTTTCTTAGTTATCCTCCTGCTTCAAAGGTCTCTTATCTCTGTCTCCTTGCTGGTTTGTCCTTAATCTTTCTGTTATATGTTTAGTTCTCTGGAAGCAGAGGCTAAGACAAAGTTTGGAATACAAGGTGTATCTTAGAGGTGAATACTGATGAAAGAAAGAGGGAGAAAGCAGGCAAACTCCCATGGAGTCCCAGCAAAGCTTTGGTCTATCCAGTTGGTTACTTTGGAACAAATGTTACTGGTCACAGTTGTCCCACAACAGGAAGAAAATACCTAGACTTTAAAAAACACCCAATCCTTGCTCAGTCACTGAATTTAGGCTGCCTGGGCAGGACCTTGAATGAGAAGACTTTGATTCCGATAAGGTCCTAAAGGAGCAAAGAGCTGGAGGCAGCCTGCTGTAGCTAGAGGCTACCCTCCCTGTAGCTAGGTCTTCAGTCCTTCATTAAAGGGGAATTGACAACACCTCTCTTTGTCAATCACACTCTCAGCCCACATCTTTTCTTTCCTCAAGGTTATTTTGTAGGTGATCTGATCTTATAACTCTCACCTAAGCCTCATAGCTCCTCTGAACTTCAGACCCAAATGTTCAATTGTCTACTTCAGATATTCTCCTGGACATTTATGGGCATCTAAAACAGTACATATATAATTGAAATCATGATTTCATTCTCCTAAGCCCTCAACTTTTCACATCTCAGTAAATAGCACAGGTCAAAATCATGGTGTCACCTTAAGTTCTTTATTTTTTCCCACCCTTTACAGTCAATTCATCATCAAACTGTTTTATCTACCTTGAAGATGTCCAGGGCTGGGGGTGTAACTCAGTGGTTGAGCATTTGCCTAGCATGTGCAAGGTCTTGGGTTTGATCCCCAGCACCACAAAAAGATTTAAAAAATAAAAATAAAAGATGTCCAGAATCTGGTCTCTTCTCACCATTATTACCTCTTTACTCCAAGAAACACCACCTCTTTATTCTAAGCACATGTACTTATTAAATAGAGTTTAGGTCCCCTCATTGTTCTACATTTAATTTTTCTGTCATAAATTTCATAATTGTCATATTTTAGAGACAAAGTCCTACTGGTATGTATTTTATTGATATTGGAATGGTCTTAAGTCAGAGAAAACTGACATTGCCACATTTAATCTTTCCTTTAAGGAATATAGTATTTTTTCATAATATTAAAACTTCCTTTTACATTTCAGTAAAGATTTATGGTTTCCTTTATTTATGTCACATGTATCTTTTTTTTTATTGTAAACAAATGGAATACATGTTGTTTCTCTGTTTGTACATGGAGTAAAGGCATACCATTTGTGTAATCATAAATTTACATAGGGTAATGTTGTTTGATTCATTCTGTTATTTTTTCCCTTCCCCCCACCCCTCCCACCCCTCTTTTCCCTTTATACAGTCCTTCCTTCCCCCATTAAAAAATATGGAATGCTTCACGAATTTGTGTGTCATCCTTGCGCAGGGGCCATGATAATCTTCTCTGTATCGTTCCAATTTTAGTATATGTGCTGCCAAAGCTAGCACTGTCACATGTATCTTATAAACTCCTTCTGAGCTACTTTTATATTTTGGTTGCTGTATGAACAGCATCATCCTCTTCATCAATTTTCAGCTTTCTATTGCTGCAATATTCATTTCATGAATGAAGGGGATAATTGACCAAGTGATGGTAGCCTCCAGTTTATCCTTCAGGTGGCCTTTGAAATTCTGCTTTTGAAAAGAGAAAAACAAAATCCCTGAACTTCAGTAAAATCTACTGATGAGGTGGCATACTTTGTCCTCAAATAAAATATAGTCATTTTGATCAGAACTTAAAGCTCAATGTTTCAGGTACATGCATTTGGTAAGACTTGTCAAACGGTGCATTCAAGATTTGTGCATTTCACTGTATGTAAATTTTACCCCCCAAATTCATGAGCAAATATTTTAGCTCTAATCATTAATAGGCAGGCTGAAATACTTAGAAATAAAGTGTATTGATGACTGCCACTTACTTAAAGCACATCTTTTAAAAAGATGGATTTGATGGGTGGACAGAAAGATAAACAGATGAGCAGATATTTAATAAAGCAGGTATGGCAAAATGTTAATAGGATCTGGAAAGTGAATACATGCATGATCACTAAAATTTTTATCAACTTTCTGTGTATTTGGAAATTTTCATAATAAAATGTTGGGAAAAAATTCTAGAATCAAATACATATCCTTTTAAAATACTCTGGTCATCATTAGCTGACCAATATCTCAACAGCTTTCTTGCCAACAAAAGGAGCTTCTTTCATACCCAGCCTTGGCCTGCCTTTTGTTCACTACTGGTGAATTAGGAACATTTTAGATTTTTTGTTGTTTGTTTCTATTCTTAGACCCTTATAATTAACACTGATGAGCGTATGATGTCACAGCGCCCAGTGTTATCTTGTGCCAGCAAGCAGCCCTGGGCACAGGCTTCAGACTTCATGGTGGGTTGGCTCAGTATGCAAGGATGCAAGCCTGCATGGTTGCATTAAAATGACTAAATTAAAGGGCAGTGACTTTAAACTGTGGAATGAATCACAAACCAAACTCGTTGGATCTATTTTTCATTGCCTGACAGTCAAAATGTACAATATGGCTTCTGAGGCTTTCAATGGCTTTCTTTTGCTTGTAAGATTAATAATAGACACAGCTAAGTTGAAGGAAACTGGGGAATGGCTTTGAATTCTGAACTCCTAGATCTGCCTAAGTATACTTTCCCCCACTTTCTCACAGCCAGTTTCCAGGAATGAGGGAGACAGTGAAGTTTTCATAACAACTTTCCTTTGATACTGTAATCTCATTCTTTCCTCTTAATCATAATTCTGGACTTTCTAGTATTGTTTACTTCTTCACAGGTTTGTACTTTCTTATATTGGTGAAGTTTTAAATGCACCTATCTCAGATATAAGAAAGAGGTAAAGTTTTATAAAAATAAGTATATGTCACCTTCTCAGGCCTAACATTGTATCTCCCACTCAGGACAGACATGTAAAAATAAATCAGTGGAAGAAAATATATATTCTGAATATACAGGACATGATTTTATTTGTCTTAGTTTAGTCTATTTCCCTAAATTTGTAAGCAAAAAATCATTCTGATTCAGCATTTGGGACCTGCTAAAAGGTATAAAACACACTGTGGATTTCAGTCCATCTCTAACTTCCAGCCTATAGATAAGGAATATTGAAGGTAAGAATCACTTTGGCAACAGTTATTGGAGCACTACGTGTTGAAATCTTCCTATCCAACCCACTCCTTACAGGAGATGGGGAGCTGTAGAGACCATTTCTGAGAGCTTTGCTATGCCTCTCCAGGAGATTGGAGGACCCAGAGACTGACTTGAACCTGGGTAAGTCTAAGCGCAGGGTTGATCAGAGCTTCCCCTGACACCAACAGAGTGAGAAGTGAAGACCATAGTGGGAATAGCCAGAGATTTCGAGACCCCATGGGGTAGTAGCATGAGGATTTCTCGCAGCCTAGAGTGGACACTGCAGTAGTTAGCATGCTTTGTCTCAAAGCATCTTCCATGTAGAGGGCTGGCTGACAAGATGGCCCTAAGATAGAGTGGTCCTGGGATGTAAAGCCAGAGATAGGAAATGGGAAAGAGTTGTGGGGTGCTTGCCTGCATCAGGGAATAATGTAGTGGGAGGCTCTAGCAGGGAGTTCAATAACCCATACAAGTGCCCCATGAGAGAAGGAACCAGCCACTTTGCACTTGATAGAAAGAAGGCTGTCTCCTACATGGTATCAGTTAGAGTGCCTGGGGAAGAGGTAGAACAAAAGAACCAAAGCGAATTTTCCACTGCAGAAGTCAAACTTAGGTCTGAGAGTTATGGGAGAGAGAAGGAACTTTGAACTGACTGAGAGATTAAATTTTTAGTTTTGATGTGCTCGCTTCGGCAGCACATATACTAAAATTGGAACAATACAGAGAAGATTAGCATGGCCCCTGTGCACGGATGACATGCAAAATCGTGAAGCGTTCCATATTTTTAAAAACATTTAGTTTTGATCAAGTAGAATTAAGTCCTGAAGGTGAGTATGAGATAATTCCTCAAAATTATAAGAAAAGCTTTAAGGTCTGCTCTGGATAATATCTAGAGTTGGAGAAATGAATAATATTAAGGCAGATTTGAAAAATTATGAGAAAAATAATGCTATTTCATAATTTTGCCCTATAAAATCCATTTAGTTTCACAAAGAGGAAACATTCATAAAAACAAAATACGCATATCCACAGGAATTTGGAGTTGAGGTGATTTTATTACTGTTGCCAATGATTCACTGTTACTCTGTGTGAAAAAAATCATACTTACCCACTGACATCAGACTTGAACATGTAACTTGATTTGGGGAAAAAAAAAAAGTGGGAGTGATGGACATTACCAAACAAAATCTTTAAGAGTCATCATATGATTCCACTAGTGCTCATTTCTCCCTGCCAAATGAATAGCAAGTCCCACATTGAGGTTGAGCCTCCAACCTAGTAAAAACCAACCTAGTAAAAAGTAAAGAGCATGAATCTGATTCACAGTTAACCTGCAGCCAACATGAAATATAAGTGAGAAAAAAATATTTCTGCTTTTGTAGTAAGACACTGAGATTTTTGGAGTTGTTTGTTACTGCAGCATAATTAACCTATCCTGACCGATATACACAATATTTGACAAAACTAAGCACATAAAAAGTTAAATAACAATATGAAAATATAAAGTGTTTGTGATGAGAAGTAAAATAAGTAGCACTGATGATAGTGCTATGAATTTGCAGAAGGGAAAGACAGCATAATGTTGAAATGAACTGTATTATACTTAACACTAAAAATTGGAGACAAGTTAACAGAATAAAATAAAGTACCAGAGGTCATTAAAATGATGTTACAGAGAAATTTTTTTTATTGTAAACAAATGGGATACATGTTGTTTCTCTGTTTGTACATGGCGTAAAGGCATACCATTTGTGTAATCATAAATTTACATAGGGTAATGTTGTTTGATTCATTCTGTTATTTTTCCCCTTCCCCCCACCCCTCCTACCCCTCTTTTCCCTCTATACAGTCCTTCCTTCCTCCATTCTTGCCCCCTCCCTAACCCTAACTCTAAACCTAACACTGACCCCTCCCACCCCCCATTATGTGTCATCATCCACTTATGAGCGATATCATTCGTCCTTTGGTTTTTTTGAGATTGGCTTATCTCACTTAGCATGATATTCTCCAATTTCATCCATTTGCCTGCAAATGACATAATTTTATCATTCTTTATGGCTGAGTAATATTCCATTGTATATATATACACCACAGTTTCTTTATCCATTCATCAATTGAAGGACATCTAGGTTGGTTCCACAATCTGGCTATTGTGAACTGAGCAGCTATGAACATTGATGTGGCTGTATCTCTGTAGTATGCTGATTTTAAGTCCTTTGGGTATAGGCCAAGGAGTGGGATAGCTGGGTCAAATGGTGGTTCCATTCCAAGTTTTCTAAGGAGTCTCCACACTGCTTTCCAGAGTGGCTGCACTAATTTGCAGCCCCACCAGCAATGTATGAGTGTACCTTTCTCCCCACATCCTCGCCAACACCTGTTGTTGCTTGTATTCTTGATAATCGCCATTCTAATTGGGGTGAGATGGAATCTTAGGGTGGTTTTGATTTGCATTTCTCTTATTACTAGAGATGTTGAACATTTTTCCATATGTTTGTTGATTGCTTGTAGATCTTCTTCTGTGAAGTGTCTATTCATTTCCTTAGCCCATTTGTCAACTGGATTATTTGCATTCTTGGTGTAGAGTTTTTTGAGTTCTTTATAGATTCTGGAGATTAGTGCTCTATCTGAAGTATGATTGGCAAAGATTTTCTCCCACTCTGTAGGCTCTTTCTTCGCATTGCTGATAGTTTCCTTTGCTGAGAGAAAGCTTTTTAGTTTGAATCTATCCCAGTTGTTGATTCTTGCTTTTATTTCTTGTGCTATGGGAGTCCTGTTGAGGAAGTCTGATCCTAAGCTGACATGTTGAAGCTCTGGACCTACTTTTTCTTCTATAAGATGCAAGGTCTCTGGTCTGATTCCGAGGTCCTTGATCCATTTTGAGTTTAGTTTCATGCATGGTGAGAGGTATGGGTTTAGTTTCATTCTGTTGCATATGGATTTCCAATTCTCCCAGCACCATTTGTTGAAGAGGCTATCTTTTCTCCATTGCATATTTTTGGCCCCTTTGTCTAGTATGAGAAAATTGTATTTATTTGGGTTTGTGTCCGTGTCCTCTATTCTGTACCATTGATCCACCTTTCTATTTTGGTACCAATACCATGCCGTTTTTGTTACTGTTGCTTTGTAGTAGAGTTGAAGATCTGGTATTGCGATACCCCCTGCTTCACTCTTTCTGCCAAGGATAGCTTTAGCTATTCTGGGTTTTTTATTCTTCCAGATGAATTTCATAATTGCTTGCTCTATTTCTGTAAGGTACATCATTGGGATTTTAATTGGAATTGCATTGAATCTGTATAGCACTTTTGGTAGTATGGCCATTTTGACAATATTAATTCTTCCTATCCAAGAACATGGGAGATCTTTCCATCTTCTAAGGTTTTCTTTAATTTCTTTCTTTAGTGTTCTGTAGTTCTCATTGTAGAGGTCTTTCACCTCTTTTGTGAGATTGATTCCCAAGTATTTTATTTTTTTCGATACTATTGTGAGTGGGGTAGTTTTCCTAATTTCTCTTTCTGAAGATACAGAGAAATTTTTAAGGACAGATGAAGATATTACATAATACTGTTGAAGTTTTTAAAAACTAAAATATACAATATGATTCTTGTTTTATAAATAAGAAAAAAAATGGAAAAAAAAAGAAAAAAAAGGAAATTATATAGAAAAAAAACGGAAATTATCCTAAAACATTAATAGTACTTGTCTTTGGGTAAGAGGATTATAAGTGGAGCTTAAAATGTCTCCTTTTTGCTTATGCAATGTAAGGGAGGAACAATTATCTTAAAATAAAAATACAAAAAGAAAGAGAAAAATACATAAAGGAACAGGGAGAAAGTGAACTCTGGTCATAGCAATGAGAATGACAAGGAAGGGATGGCATATCAAACCTAATAAAAGAAGAACTGATGGGAACTTGGTTCACCAATCTCTGAAACTCTGGGCCTTCCCCATGCTTTCCCAGTGAAGGAATTTGGTCAATGTACTATTTGGATCCTTGAAGTCAGTTACATTCATCCTGCCTGGCAAATGCAAGATTCATACTCTCCTCCCATTAATACTCATCCCTCGACTTTTCATGCTCATTTTTTCTCTATTACCCTCTCTAATCCCACTCTATTGTAAATCAGTTCCTGAACATCCTCACTTATAGCAGGCTGCTCATCCCCAGGAAGCATGGTGTTTTGTGCATAGTAGATGTTTCTGTCATAGTGCTCCTGCATCTGACACCCTCATGAAGTGGCTCCCCATCCTCCAACTTGTTGCTTCTCCTTTTGGATCTCTATTCTACATGAAGGGCATCACACCAGTTAATTGGTTAAATCAGAAATTGCAGAGTATCCTAGAGTCACAGTCTACTTGCCAAGTCTTGTTAGTTATGTTTCCTTCCTGCCTCTCAGGCAAGCTTCGTGCCTTCACCTTTTCAGCCACTACTCCAGTTCAGGGGCTCTTCATGAACCCCCCTTATTTATTGCATTAGTCTTGCCTCTCGGTTTTCCCTTTTTCCTTCTCATTCTTTTCCAACTTCCAGAATGACCTTTTTTTCTTCCAGTGCTGGGGATCAAACCTGAAGCCTCATGCCTACTAGGCCAGTGCTCTACTACTAAGTTACATTCTCAGCTTCAGGGTGGTCTTTTAAAAATGCAATTCTGATTTTATATCATCCCATACTTATAAATCTTTCCAGGTTAAAAAGAGAAAGAAAAGAAAAAGAAAGGAAAGGAAAGGAAGAAAGAAAAGAAAGGAAGAAAAATAAAGAAGGAAAGAAAGCAAATACATTCATATCAGGGTGAGTAGACAAAATTCCTCACTATCAGGTCTTTAATTATCCTTCTTCTGCAGAAAACTGCAGTCCTTGGAACACACCCTGCTCTCATTTGCCTCTGAACCTCCTCTGCCCGGAGTGATCTTTGCCTCCATCTTCATCCTGTTCTCATGATTAAAACCTAATCCTAGCCTTCCCCTGCAAATACAGCTCAGGCATCATCTCCTTCAGTAGGATTTTCTGTAGTCACTTTGTCTTTCCAAACCATCTCATGCCTATCTCAATCACAGCACTTTGTACCAGTCTGGGATCATTTTTGTTGTTGTTGTTGTTATTGTTCTTTTTCTTTCCACTGCAATTTATGCTCCTTGGATCACAGATAATGTTTTATTCATCGTATGTTTGGTATAGAGACAGAAAAAATTGTTAACTGAATGGATAACCCCATGTTTTGTTGATTGATAGGGTACAAAGACCAAATAAATGGAGAAGTCCAATTGACCAATACTGATACAGGGCAGTTAGGAGAATTGAGGCACTGAGAGCAGAAACAAGGAAGTTTGCAGGCAGAGTTAGTATGAGGAGAAGACCGACATGCTTTGACTTTATACATAGAGAATTTTAACTGAAAGTATCCAAATGGAAAAAAGACAAATCCAGACACTTTCTTATATAACCACAATGCCCCCACCCACACAGATCCATGGCAAATATAACAGCTTGGGAGATATGTGGGCATAGTGATTCCTCACTGGAGTGGCAGCAGCCAAACTATCGTGGAGTGTGAGGTTCCCACAATGACCCCTCCTCTCAGGGTTGTGTAAGAAGGGAATAGGGTTAAAATAGATAGCTCTCTGCTTGTATTTGCAAAAAGAAACTGAACCAAAACTAATAAAAATGCAGATGGAAGTGTTTCATCTAAAGTGTATCTTATAGTTTCAGATTTGGTTATCCCATTAATATTATCATATCCAAAAGGTGAAAACAAATAGAAAATAAAAAGTAATCCCTAACAATTTAAAAAATTGAAAATAATGTTGTATTAGTCAGCTTCCCATCACTATAATGATATACCTGAAACAATCAACTTATAAAGAGAAAAGGTTTATTTTTGCTCACGTTTTTGGAGATTCCAGTTCATGTTCAGCTGACCCTGTCATTTTGAGGTGCAAGGCAGCATATCATGACAGGAACACATTGTGAGGCAAATCTTCTTACCCCATGGCCAAAAGAGAGAGGGGAGAAGAGACAGAGGTCCCATAGTCCTCTCCTAGGCACACCTCCCACCAGGCACATCTCTTAAAGATTACACCACTTCCCAATAGGACCACTCTGGAAACCAAGCCTCAAACACATGGGCCTTTGGGTGGCCTTCAAAATCCAAGACACAGTTAATTTTTCATTGTTTTTAACTACTTATCAAATTAGTGATATAACTACTTAGAAAAAAACAATGACTTGACATTGTTAACGCAGTATTTTGACTATATATCCTCAGTAGAATACATCCTAAGGACAAACAGAATTGAAATAATAAACATCATGCATTAAATTGTCCTATCATTAATAGAAATGTCAGTCTTATTTTGAAACAAGTTTGTATTTTGCAGGAGAAAGTAAACAACTATGCTAATATTAGGGATCAAGAGCTCTCCTTCTCACTATGTTTCTATCTACATACTCTGTATATCCATATACATACATAGATTCTTTAATGTTAAATTTGAATTGGAAATATCAGTATGAGCCTGTGATTTAAAAAAATTTTTTCCAGAAATACTTATTTCCTAGCTCTGTCCACTGAAAAGTCCTAGAAGTAATGACAGCACAGATTGTGGCCTTTAAATACCATTTCCCACTCAAGAAACCAAGGATTCTTGGAGAAATGAACGATTTCATGTCTATAAATACACATGCACTTCACCTTGCTTTTTCCACGGATATTGGTAAGATCATCGTATAGGAATTAAATCACCGTCATTAATGAGGATACAGGGGACACACTTGGTTTCACCAAAACAATTAATTTGTAAAATCAGGATGCCCCTTTATTATTTTAGAAAAGAAAATAAAGCTATCAAATAAACTGAATAGTCAAATTCACTGTGTGCAGACGTAACTTGAGCAGCCAAATTAAAAGCAGAAGTAGTGTGGTGAGCACAAGCCCGAGTGAGGAGGGTTAGCAGGGGTAACCCGGTGGCCGATCGTCAAGCCAGGGTCGTCTGGAGCACACATCCCCACACAGATGCTCCAGCGAGCACCTGCTGCATGGCGTGGACTCCTGGGCCAGATCACCTGGAATGGCGGCGCCAGAGACTTGCCGCCTCTGTTCACTTGCTGGCCCTCCCTCCTCTGCGCTTTCCTTCTGGCCACGTTCCTTCCCAGGCAGCCTCTTTCTTTAGCGATGAGAAGACTATCAGGTCTTAGCAAGCAAAAGATCACATCTGTCCGTACAGACTGTGTTTGTACCACTTCGTGCACAACATTGGTTCATTTGCACATGAAAACGCAGAACTCTGACTTTTAAAGCAGAAAAGTAAAATAAAAAAATGAGTTGGGTAACTAATTAACTGTGCATGGCCCCCACTTTACCATGGACCCTGCCCAGCCCAGCACTCATTTCTGTCCCCTGTCTTGCCACTCCAAGTTCACAGTCCTGGTTTTAAGACTTTTCTGCCGGATCCATCCCTCTGTTGGACCACTACACTTATTCAGTGGTTAACTTTCAGAAGCAAATGTGTCTTCCCAGTATCCAGGTTCAAGGCCACAGTAGGGTCATTCCCTCATGGCCCCCTGTCTACACTGGTACCACTCACTGATGAACCCATGAAAGCCATGAAATAGAATGAGTTCTTTGGAGAGAAGGAGATTAAGGCCCAAGCTTTGAGGAAAACTCACAGCAGAAGAGTGAAAGGAGGAAAAGAATCCTCTTCAGATTGGGTTTCCTATTAACTCTTTTTCCCCCTTTTCTTTTCAATTATTTTAACACATTTCTCACAGAGTAGAGAATCAGTCCTTCTTCCTGAGGCGAATTCTCTATAACCAGAAGCCATGAAGCAAATCTCTAACCTGAATTTTGCTGCTGCAGTTCACTAGCTGAGTCTCCACATGCACTCATCTTGCCACTCATGTTGCTGACGAGGCTGGCTCAGGTATGTGCACAACGCGCCCCTGTGTGTGCGCTATAGGCAGGCTGAGACCCAAATTAAATTTGATCTGTTACAGATGTTCTCCTACATTCCATTTTTAACTCTGACGTAGGCATGTACACTGGTTGCCCAGGCAATATGAATCTGGGCAAACCAGGGAAAAAGAGTGGTCTGGGAAGAGGCAAGTTTTGCTTCTCTTTGGTCCCGATCACTTGCAACCTCAACCCAACAGGGCACATGGTAAATCTACCACCATGGGGTCAAGTGGGTACAGCTGATCCCTTGCTGGGTGGTGGCAGCTGTCGGGTGGAGACTTTCGTGACCTCCCTCCTCTCAAGTTCCATCTGCTCAAAGGAGCTGTGGCTGTCCTCTTTGGATCAAATCTCCTTGAATACTCAGTCCCCAGAACCATTCTTTTTCCACACTGCCCCCATTGCGATGTTCTATGCATTCACACGCTTGTTGAATGCCGCCTTCTCTAGAAATAAAGGCAAGGATCACATCTACTTTGTTCATCTATGCATATCCAGCATCTACTATTCTCTCTTCCCAGAGTAGACACTAAATATCAACCATGAAAAAGAATGAAGCCAGGACTATTGGCAGTGGAAAGGACCTTAGATGAAATCCAGTTGCATTCTTCATTTGACTGATGAATATAATAGTGAAAAGATTTCCCAAATAACATGGATTTTCAGAGAAGCCACATTAAGTAGTCATTAAGACCACTGACTCTCAGATGTTTGGTTTTATATTCCTAGTGCTGTCACTCAATTTGCTAAGTTCTTTAACGTCTCTGCTTCAGTCTCCTTATCTGGAAAATGGGTATAATTGTAATAGCTCAGAAGGTGAAGTATGAGGATCCAGTACTTAAAATAGTACTTAGAACATGCTAAGCATTGTATAATTATTTGCAAAAAGAAAAAAGAAAGTAGAGACTGGAAGAGAACCAAATTCTAAGCCTCTTGATTTCCTATCTAGTGCTTATCACAAAATTGCCTAATGTTATTTTCTCATTGGTGTAGACCAGTACTGTGCTGTCCAGTAGAATTTTCTGTGATAATGGTAAGGTGCTACACCTCAGCTGTATTCAGCTGTGCACTTGAAATGTGCCTGGTGTGACTAAATAAATAGTTTTTAATTTAATTTAATTTTAATTAATTTGAATTTGAATTTAGACTATCCTGATGGATAGTCAGTAACAGCAATTGTAGCAACCAAGTCATCATGGCTGTTGGGAGAGGTATATGGCTATCCTAAACTCCTGAGGGTTTTTTACACCTATTTTCATTGGTGCATTATAGTTGGAACAATACTGGAATTTGTTGTTATATGTTTGTAAATGCACACAATATCACAGTATGATCTGGTCAATATCATTCCCCTATATTTCTTCTTTTCCTCCCCTCTTTCCTCCCCTTCGTTCTGAGCTTGAGCATAATAGCATCTTGGAACCAAGAGACGCTCCACATCTTTATTTTGGTCAGGCCTCCCAGACCAGGCACCTGACTCTAAGGGAGGTTGCTATTCTATCAAATAGCTTTGCGGGTTGGTATATCCTCCAAAACCGGGGGTGAGTAAACCAAGTAAACCATCTTCCTCTTTTTTTAAATGACCAGATACCATGAATTTTTTAAACAACTATAGTCTGCAGATAAACAAAATTTCCAAAGCAACACTTTTTTTTTTCTGATCAGCTTTAAGATGATATATTCTTTAAGATTGTTTCAAATGTTACATTTGGAGAACACTTTTCCATATGTACAGCTATCTACTGCCATTAAAAAAAAGTCAATCCAAAAAAAAAAGGCAAGACCTCAACTGCTTGGTTTCCAAATTAAGCTACGGCTTAAGCTAAAAATAGCTGCTAGTGTTGAGAATCTGTTCTCTGAATTTAAATGGCTTGCTTCTCTCCCAGAGGACAACATTCACTGTGTTCCATGGCAGGAGTGGACACTGGGAAAGCACACTTCATGTTTCCTTGGAATTCCTTTCTACTTTGTGTTCAAAGCAGAGTAAAAGAAGCATAATAGTTTTAAGTTCTATACATATGCATTAAGTGTAATAAGCATAAATATCTATACCTTTTCTTAGTAGGAGTGTGTATGTATGAATGCATATGTGTGTGTATGTGTGTGTGTAAGTGTGTGAATTTAGCTTTGTGTAGATAGTCCCAAAGGCATTCATAAGTGCCTGAAGGTATGTTTTGAAATGGATTTTACCTTCTTTTCTTTTTTTTTAACCATGTTATCATTTACTAAAAATTATCTTCTACTAATATTCACTGAAATATTTTATGCTTTTTAATTTCCAGAATAATCTCAACTTTTTTTCTGATATCTTTCCTTATTAATTATACAGCCTGGTGGGTTTCATTGTGGCATATCAGAACTTGCATATAACATCATTTCAGTTTCACTCCCCAGGACCTACCCCCCACCTCACCCTTTCCTCCTCCCTCCCACATATCCCATTCCTCTGCACCAGTGGGCTCTCTTCTATTTGGGATAAAATTCTGTCTAGTGGTGAAGACCTAAAGAAGAAACTCAGAGATAAGTAACAGGTTTAATATATGACAATAGTTATATGTTCAACTGGATTTATTTTTTTCAGTAACTGATAAAGCATAAGTCATCTATCGTGCAGAATTTTTAAAAAGTTTTCATTTTCATCAAGTATAAATAATCAAATAAGCCCACAAGTATTATAATTAATTTTTTTAGGATGAGTTCTTCTGCATATGTACATACCTCTGCAGGTACCTCCAAAATCCTTTACTCTCCTACCCATATGGAGAGAGAACTCACCAGAAACCAACCCTGCTGGCACTGCAATCTTGGTCTTCCTGCCTCCAGAACTGTGAAAAAATAAAATTTTAGATGTCCCTAGAGGCTCCTTCTGTGGTTTAAACAAAATTCATCAGACATTGTTTTGCATTCATTCTGCTCTCTGCCTCTAGACTCCATGCCAACATCCTACCTGTATCTCAGAATCCAGGCTAAATGCAGCTTCCTCTGGAAAGGCCGTTCTAGTCTTCTCAGCTGAGCGCTTTAGCAGCATGTCCCTTTTATCACTTCTTATTTGCTCCATTTTATATCAGTCCATCCTCAGCTCCTCCATGAGTTCTGAGGGTGCCAACTGTTCTGAGTCATCCTCGTCATTGCCATGATCCTTCCCCGGCACAGTGCCTTGTTCTACATAGATGCTTGAGAAATATGTAGCATGAGTGAGATGTCTACTGCATACCACTGATAACCAGGTAGAGATGGAAAGAGTTGAGAGATCAGGAAGAGTAAACAATGAACTTTGGAGAAGTACGATTTCAGAAGGCTTTCATTTTGTGTTTTCTGGAATTCCCAAATTCCTTGAATTTTCAAAATATGTATGCATACATTTTAATTTAATGTAATCTTAAGAGACAGGGTATCTCTGTTGCCCAGGCTGGCTCCAAACTCCTGGGCTCAAATTAATCTCCTGCCTCCACCTCCTAAGTATCTCAGACCGTGGGTGCACACCACCATCTTGGCAACATGATTTCTTCAATAAGCAAGAGTATTAAGACCTCAGTTTTAAAAAGAGGTAGGTGGGAGGAAGAAGATTGATGTTACAAAGCATCTGTTGTTTAAACCATCCTGTCTGTAGTATTCTGTCATGGCACAGAGCTAATCATTTGGCTTAAAACATTTCTTTGTTATTACTAAAGTATGTGTTTTAGAATGGTCACATCTTAAAATGATGAGATTGCTCTCACTCTTTGTGCTTTTGGTTCTCTATTTAAAGAAGAGAGACTGATTCTATTGCTGTGTTTTTTAATTAACAGCCTGATATTGAATACTCATTCATATTTGTAGTATGCTCACTTTTATACAAATATTCAAAAGTCACAATCCCACCCTGTGTGATTTCAGTGAGATGGTTTAATAATAAAAACGAAACAATGAAATTAGCACAGCTGCTTACTCTGAGTGACTACAATATATCAGATGGTATTCTAGTTGTTTTTCATGTTTGATGCATTGAATACTCACAACCACCTTATCCACCTTATAAGGTAGTTACTTTTATCATCCCTGTTTCACAGATAAGGAAACGAGTCACAGGAAAGTGAAATAACTTGGGTCAGGTTTTATAGATAGAAAATACAGAACTAGAATTGACCTAATTTGCTTAGACACTTATCCTTATTATTAAAATGCCTACAGGAAGCAAAACCATTTGAAAATGTTTGGAGGGCAATTTATTTTTAGATATGACCCAAAATTTCAATGGAAAATGAATTCTGTGATGAAATTCCATGCCACGTGTGATGTGAGTCAAAGGCAGGATATGAGCATTTGGTTTCAGGCTCATATCCAAACACCAGACTTTCTTTGCCTCTCTACCTCACCATCGCTGAAAATAAAACATATGGCACTCAAATTTGCAGATATCTGAACAAACATTCCTCACAAGATTCTGATGTCTAAGCAAAAAATGGAGTTTCTGGACTGAGAGAGCTGAGGAACATCCCTTTGACCCAAGAGGGATACCCCATAAAGCTCTATTTGAATGGTTTGCTTACCTCTCTTTTGGACATCTCTATTTTGTTCTCTTTGCAAATCAGCACTGCCTTTGTTATCTTTATTGTAAAAATCTGAACTGTGCTTCAGTGCCAAGATTCTGTCAAGTTATACTCTAGATTGAGTTTTCTTCAACTGGTTGTATAAACTCTGGAAAACAGAACAGATTTTTTTTCCTCTCTCTTTTTCTCATCAGTTAGTTCCTTTGGTGATAAATAACTTCAGTGTTAAACACATAGAAAATCCTCCATAAATAGTTTTGAGCTATGGAAAAAAATTTGGCACCATTTCCAGAATTAACAACAACAAAGATTAATTCTATTTTTGAGCAGTCAAATGAACTTTTATAGAATGCATAAGGAAGATTAAGGGAAAGTGGTGTGTGTGTGTGTGTGTGTGTGTGTGTGTGAGCAATTCTCCAACCCAGAGGATAAGCATGTTGTAAGTTTATGTACTATTCTGGAAAAAGGTTCTTTAGTAATTAAATAGTTAAACCTCCAGTGAGAGCAGGCTGCAGCTGGAGGGAGTGTCCAGTGCAAGGCCGGAAGTATGGAGTCAATGACTTCTGCTGGCAGGAAGGAGCCCAGAGGAAGGGGGAGGGAGAGGCAAGCAGAGTGCCAGAGGGAAGACTCTCAGTTGTTCTCAGCCTGGAAGACTTTCTCTCACAATTCAAAGCCAGATATTGGGCAGAAAACTTTTCCTATTGCTCCAGAAAGGATGAAAATGTGCTGAATGCAGATATAGGGAAGCCAAAGTTGAGAGATACAGGCACCGTGCCCAGAATACAGTTGAAACTTCCAACATTTGAATGGAGTTATACAAAAGTAGGAACTGCGATGCTTAGCCACCTAGAAATGCAGTTGAGAAAGCTTTCTTAAATAATAATGTTTAAAATGTTTAACATTTGTTTAACAATTTTTACATGCTGGGAACTGTGTTAAATATTTTCTATTCATTATTTAATTCTTTTAAAGAACTCTATGAGGAAATTCTTTGTTTTAGGAATTTTTTTTTTTCACTTTTTACAAATAACCAGAATGAGGATTTGCAAGTTAAAGAGTTTAACCACTTAAACTCTTCAACTTGCAAAAGTTAGAAATAACGATTTTGAAAAAGTTAGAAATGATCGTTTTCATATAAATCCATAGTAAGTAAAGATCTACGATGTACTTACCTCATTTATGAAAGAACCAGCTGGCTCATACAGGAAGATAGGAAGTCATGTGTATGTGTGTGTGTGTGTGTGTGTGTACACATTTCACCAGTAGAAGAAAAGAATGTGGGATAAAAATGCATCATTAGAGAACTGAAAAGGTTTTAAAAGAGTACAGTCTACAGAATACCCAGGTAGATTTTGAGAAGCACAATGTCCTACAGAACAATAAAATCAAAGCCTTTAGAGTTCTTTTCTATTGGACACAGCCTGTTTGCATCTCTATAGGATGAAAAAAATTCGCAATTTATTAATCTTATAGGAATTCACATCTAATTTTAAACACTTAGAACCCTAAACAATGAAACATAGTAGATCAAACAAAATTATGTGCCCAGATAATTAGGTGATCTTAGGTGGACTTATTAGTCAATGTTAGCTGCAGTCTGAATGTTTGTGTCCTCCCCAAAATCATATGTTGAAACCACATCACCAAGGTGATGGTATTAGGAGGTGGGACCTTTGGGAAGTGATTTGATCATGAAGACAGAGCCTTCATGACTGGAATTAGTCCCCCTATAAGAAGGGCCCCTGAGAGCTGCTTTTGCCTTTTTACTATGTGAAGACATAGTAAGAAAGTATCTTCTATGTAACACAAATTTGGCCAAATACTGCCTCTGCCAGCACCTTGATCTCAGACTTTCCAGCCTCCATAGTTCTAAGATATAAGTTCCTATTGTTTATAAGCCACCCAGACCATACTATTTGGTGATAGAAGCTTGAACTAAGACAATATCAGATGCAGCACTAACAGAACTTCCTGGGATAATGGAAATTGCCTGTCCAGGGAGACCACATGTGGCTCTTGGGAACTTGAAATGTACTGCCAGAGGGACTGAGGGACTGAACTTTATGTAGTTTGAATAGTCACATGTAATAGTGACTATCATATTAGATGACCAGCCTTATGACTTTGAAAGAGTACAGTCTATAGAATACCCAGGTGGTCCACATGCACAGTAAATTCTAGAAGCACAATTGTAGGTAATACTGACAGTGGGGGTTTGTCAATCACATTTTGAGATGTGCTGGTTCAATCTACGCCCTTCCAAAATCCATCCTCTAAAACAGGCAAAGATGGTATTAGCAATCCCATTGAACAGGTAACAGGTGACTGCTGAAGGTAAAATGATTAGTCAGTGGTAAAACTGAGATTGGTACCCAAGGCTATCTGGTTGAGAAGTTGAAATCTCAAATCTCCATAGGAGCTAGTTGCTCTGGAAGATGGGTCAAATGGTTTGGGTATAAAAACAATCTGAAAGTGGATAGTTTAGATCCATCCATCATAGCCCAGCATTGCCAGGTGGTACAATTTTTCAAGAAAATCTATAACCTGAATTTGTATGTAGAATAGTCTTAATTTTCAAAATCCTGTGTCAATCAAACAAAAGAAGTTTGCAGTTCTTATGATCCACAGACCACCAGTTTTCAACCCTGGCTAGCTCAGTATTGTATAAACTTTCTTCTTTGCCTTGCTGCCTCTTCAAGGAACTGAGGTCAGGGGTGTGACTCTTCCAGACAGAGTCAAGGGTTTCTCACAGCAATTGCCAATATGGTCCTTTTAATGCTTGTCACATATGTCTAAATGGCTGCTTACAAGTTTTCTTCTCGACTAGTTTGCAAATACCTGGAGGAGAAGAACAACTACTCAGCCATCTACGGTCATCAAAACACCTAGCTAACAGAAAGTCTTTAATATACATCTTAGTTGAATTCATGTACATAAAAATCAAAAGCTTAAACAGAATCGCTAAGGTCCATTTATTCGTTTTTACTTTAAATTTATATGAACCAAAGTGATTTATTTTCTTGCTGTTTTATTGTTGTTTTTAAACCTAGGCTCAGACTTGCGTTCAAGTGTGAAGAACATTACACATGATGGTAATTCAGAAATATTCTCAAAATAAAAATAGCTACAATTTTAAAAAAAATCTTCCAGGAATCTGTACGTGGTCTTATTTAACCCCTCCATAACCTGGTGAAATGAGCACTATCATCTCTATTTCACTGCGGAGCAAAGAAATTCAGAATTGTTAGTTATTTGCTCAAGGATGCACAGCTTTCAACTTGACCTCCTCCCAGGATTAATGTTCTGTGAACTCTGATGAGTAGCTCCATCTCTACCTTTTAAGTCTAATCCTTTCCTTTGCTGAGAAGGCTGAAAATGGAGGGGGAGAGTGAGCCAGGGTGGGATACTGAGGCTGACACTAGAGGTGAGAAGCTCTTTTAGTGGGAGCAGAGTCTCCCCAATTCCAGCAAAGTGAGGTGGACTATGGAAGTGCAGAGTTGGTACTGTTGAAGCCAGACAGGGAGTCTGAGCAAGTCACAATAAGGATAACCAGGAAACAAGAACAGAGAGCCCAGGCATCTGAGAGGGATGGGAGCTTAAGAGGGGAGGGATTGGCCTGCATTCCGATGAAGGTCATATCACTTTTCACATGGTCTCTGAAATTGATACTTGAGACAATCACAGAATGGAACAAATCCTCAGAGCAGTTCCAGGTAGCAAAGAAAGGTCAACTGATTGGTTGTCCTAACTTGTCCATAGGGATTCGTCAATAGATGTCTCTTATCCTCAAAATTCAAGCAAAAGAGAGTTTCAGAAAATTTGGAAAAAAAAAAAAAAAGCCTAACCCTTGGGTATTTCAAATTGCTATTTTATCCTGCCCTGTCCATTTCTTATACCAGCAATTTCTATATCCCATGAAAATGTTATCTTTCAATATATATTAATCCATTTCAGTTTTAAGGATCAAATGAAAATCTATTTGCATATTCAAATGCAATGCTGAATACTCTCAAAGAAGACATAACCAAAATGGAGAAGTTCTAAAATAGAAATTCCAAAGAAATTAAAGGAAAGAAAATGGCCTCCAGTAGTTTGGATTCTGAACACCGAGCCCCTGATGGAGATACAGGAGGGAGAAATGATCCAATCCTACCAGGTCAGGGAAGGAGTGAACTAGTTGAGGGAACACAGAATTTCCCAACAAACTCTACACTGAAAGATTGGAACATGACTTTACCCCTGAATATGACGGTTTTAAGGTGCATGAAAATGAGGTATGCTATAATCTTACACGTTTGGCAATGAGTTTATTGAACATTTGGCCAAAGAAATGGTTCAGAATGAAAACAGAATTGACATAAAAAATATTTGGATATATCTGATTATCCAATTCACAATGGATTATTAAAAGACACAAAGGCGATTTCAGGACAGGCATATTGCTGACCGTTTGTAGTTGGCATCATAGAGGGCAAGCATCCCTAACAACAAATGTCCCTGTATATCACATAAAATATTTTTTAAATTAGTTATTTATTTTTAAATTTTTTACAGACCGCATTTTGATTCATTGTACACAAATGGGGTACAGCTTTTCATTTCTATGGTTGTGCACAACAGAGATTCATGCCATTCATGTAATCATACACGTACATAGGGTAATGATGCCTGTCTCATTCCACTATTTTTCACACCCCCCATTTCCTTCTACATAATCTAAAGTTCCCCCATTCTTCTCTCACTCCCCACACCCCCACCCCCATTATATATCATTCTCCACTTATCAGGGATAACATTCAGCCTTTGGTTTTTTGGGACTGACTTATTTCACTTAGCATGATATTCTCCAATTCCATCCATTTATTTGCAAATGCCATAATATTATTCTTCTTTATAGCTAAATAATATTCCATTGTGTATATATACCATAGTTTCTTTATCCATTCATCTGTTGAAGGGCATCTAGGTTGGTTTCACAATCTAGCTATTAAGAACTGAGCTGCTATAAACATTGATGTGGTTGTATTACTGTAGTATACTGATTTTAAGTCCTTTGGGTATAAACGGAGGAGTGGGATAACTGGGTCAAAAGGTGGGTCCATTCCAAGTTTTCTGAGAATTCTCCACACTGCTTTCAAGAGTGATTGCACCAATTTGTAACTCCACCAGCAATGTAAAAGTGTGCCCTTTTCCCCACATCCAGGCCAACATTTATTATTGTTTGTCTTCTCGATGATAGCCATTCTAATTGGAGTAGGACGAAATCTTAGAGTTGTTTTAATTTGCATTTCTCTAATTCCTAGATATGTTGAACACTTTTTCATATATTTATTAATTGCCTTTATTTATTGATTTATTTATCAATAAATGGGTCAAGGAACTGGACAGACACTTCACATAAAATATTTTAAAATGTTTGTTCAAAAATAAAAAAAATTTCTTCATCTTACAGAGATTTTCCATAGAAAACAGCCTTGCTTAATGCTTTGAGTTTCATTTAAAAAGCAAATAAATGAATTTATGTAAGGCCAAACATATACATAGTTAAGAGTAAACAAAAGTAAGAATTTATTTGGAAATTAAAAAGCTGGCAACAAACCAAAATATCTAGGGCCGAAAGTGTAGCTCAGTGGTAGTGAGCTTGCCTAGCACGCAAGAGGCTTTGGTTTCAATCCCCAGCACCATTTTTTTTTAAAGTGGGGCGGGGCAGTGGCACCCACCTATAATTTCAGTGACTTGGGAAGCTGAGGTAGGAGGATTGCAAGCTCTCAGCCAGTCTCAGCAATTTATCAAGGCCCTCAGAAAACTTAGCAAGATCCTATCTCAAAATTTAAAAATATAAAAAGGGCTGAGGATGTGGCTCAGTGGTTAAGCATACCTGGGTTCAATTACCAGTACCAAAAAATAAAAAGAAAGAAAGAAAATAAATATTTTAAAAAATAAATGTGAGAACTTAATTTTCTAATTAAAGTTCATTAAAATATGTTGAAATTCAGCTGAACTGTGATGGGATTCCTCCTCAATCCATCATGGATTATTTATTGATCCCACAAACAGAAACATATTTGTTGAATGCATAATGTTGTATAAATGTTTTATTCCTCCAGTTACTCAGGAGGCTGAGGCAGGAGGATCAAAAATTCAAGACTAGCCTCAGCAATTTAGCTGGACTCTGTCTCAAAATAAAAAAATAAAAGTTCTGGGAATGGCCAGGCATGGTGGTGCATGCCTGGAATCCCAGCGGCCCAGGAGGCTGCTGAGATAAGAGTATCATGAGTTCAAAGCCGGCCTCAGCAACTTAGTGAGGCCCTAAGCAACTCAGCAAGACCCTGTCCCTAAATAAAGTACAAAAAAAAAAAAAAAAAAAAGAAAACGGACTGGGAATGTAGCTCAGAGATAAAGCACCAGGGTTTCATCCCCAGTACTATAAAAACAATAGCAAGCAAAATTTAGAAATGATGTAATGTCATAGATCTTTCTAGATAGAATGGTTAATATCAATTAACCATGCTGATTGACAACCCCAACTATTATATCTTAATGTGTTTTTTTAAAAATCACATACTTTCCAAGGAATATGAAATATAGTAATCCCTCCATGTCTGTGGGTTCCGCACCCATGAATTCAACCAACTATGGATCAAAATGATTTTTTAAAAAAAAGTTCCTGTGCTAAACATGTATAGACTTTTCTCTTGTCATTATTCCATACATAACACAATAAAACAACTACTTACGCAACACATTGTACTAAGTATTTTAAGTAATATAGGGATGATTTAGAGAATACAGGAGAATGTGCATAGGTTATATGAAAATGCTATGCCATTTTATTTAAGAGGTTTGAGCATCCTGGAATTTTGGTAAACTCATTGGATCCTGGAACCAATTGCCCATGGGTACCAAGGAACAACTCTATTCTTTTTTTGAACAGGTTCAAATTTTTTTCCATGTCTGCCTTTAAGGTAAACTAGATATTCCTAATGACTTTACCAAAATTATCTTGTGAACTATGCCTGATAACCCCCTCATATTTTTCTTCACAAAAAAGAAATTTGTTGAATATCGAAAAGTCTATACAGTGTTCTGGAAAAACTGCTGTCATTGAAAGCAGAGCTGCAAAGACAAAGGTGGGGAATTCTTTTCTGTACTGTGAAATTTGTTTCTCTGTGAAGTAGACTTTCATCAAACTGAATGTGTCATGAATTTTAAATACTGTATATTTGATGCTAAAAGAGAAAAAATAAGTATGTTGTCCTTTCTTGTAGGCTTGTCTTTAGATGTGTCTGGTCATTACCTTGGCAACCCTTACAAATGGCAACTGACGTCAAGAAAAGAGGAAAAACACTGCTGAGAGCACACACTCCATGCATTATAGATAATTCTGAGGATTTCTGCTCCTGCAGGCACTAAATAGCTGTAAGACGAGCACCAGCAAACTTCCATTTTATGAACATTCTTCACAAACTTTTTGAGGATTTGGAGATCTGAAAAAAGAATCTTAGAGTTTTTAATTTAAACAAAATGACAATTTAGTTGTTAGCTTAGGTTTTCTGTTCCACCATAACTGCCATGGTACTAAAATGTTTGGCACTGGTAAATTTCAAAAACGAGTCAAAGTTGCCTGCTCTTCTTCCTCCCTTCCTTTCTTTTCCTTCCTCCCTTCTTTCCTCCCTCCCTCCTTCCTTCCTTCCTTCCTTCCTTCCTTCCTTCCTTCCTTCCTTCCTTCCTTTCTTGGCTTTTGAATTTTTTTATTGGTGCATTGAAATTATCCGTAACAGTGGAATTCAATATACACTTTTCTTTTGGAAGTAGTTTCCTCCAACATTTTATTGTGAAAAACTTAAACATACAGTATGTTGAAAGAATGTCACAGTGGACACCCATATACTCATCACCCAGATTCTTCCATTCCAAAGGTACTCTACTGGATTTATCACATATCTATTTCTCCATCCATCCATCCACTCATCCCTTTATCCACACCTTAATCTAATTAATTTTGGTGTATTTCAAAGTAAATTGCAGACGCAAGTGTACTTTCCCCTTAATATTTTAGCATGCATATTACTAACTAGGATTCAATATTTGCTTGTGGGTTTTCTTTTGATATATATAATGTATACATACCATGAAATATTGAATGTCCATTTGCCGAGTTTTGACAAATGCCTATATCTGCATAACCCTGTCTTCTCTTAAGACACAGAACTTTACCCTCACCCTATATAGTTCCCTTCTGCTTCTTCCCAGTCTCTACCTCAACAATCTGTTGATTTTGAAAATATATTTAAGAGCCTGGTATTAGCGTTTATTACTTATAAGAACCTCTCCCTTGAACTGTCCTGGGGTCATCATTCATGATTCAAATTAAGAAGTACAACCTCTCATATTCCCTTCACTGTAGTAGTGATACATAGCATTACTGTGTCCAGCGATTACTTTCCCTCCTCTTTAGCCACAATACCCTCACCTCCAGGGATGATAGGCACAAAAAGGAAGGGCCACACAACTTGTGAGACCCAGTACAAAGTGGAAATGCAAGGGATTTTTCAAAATTGATTAAAAATTTTTGAAACAGTAATAGGCAAGTAATAAACTCAGTGCAAAACCTGTGTGATTAAACAGTTTGCACGCTCCCAAAGCTGGCTTGGATCAAAATATTTAATAAGTGTTATGATGTGACTCAGATGATTAAATTACATATCAGCCATTGAAGTAAAGCAGGGTTGCTGGGCCTGGTCTTACCCCTTTAGCAGCTGGAGGAGAGGGGAAGTCTAGGGTACTTGGTGACCAACCAAGGTAGCTGGGCAGTTGGGAAGTACCAGGGGAATTCTAGTAGTGACTATAATAATACATAGTGATATGTCAGGATCTCAGTCTTGGATACAGCCCTCCTAGTGTCCCTGGCTGAAGATGAGTCCAGCTCCTGATGGATGAATCGGGTTCCTCCTATTTGGCAGCCTATTTTCTTGAGTATGTGAGGAAGTAGGTTTTAACCCAAGATAGGCTAATTGGAGATCTCCTCTGTGATGTTTGTAGAAGTAGAACCTTTCCGTCCCCACCCCCAATTGCCTTCTTAGAAGAGGAACCAATCAGGACTTTTCAGGATCTGATGCCTTTCTGAGTTTAGTGGATCAATTTTTCTAAATTTATGGTTCCTTTATTCCCCTACAGTCTCTGTACATATTATTTTTTAATAGACTTTATTTTTTAAAGTAATATTAGTTTCACAGTAAAACTGGGTGGAAAGTACAAAAAGTTCCCATAAGTCCCTTGCCCCTACCTGTGTACAGCCTCACCAGCTATAAAAATCCCACGCCAGAGTAGTGTGTTTGCTAGTCGATGAACCTACATCAAAGCTAAAATCCATAGCTTACATGGGGGTTGGCTCTTGGTGTTATACCTGCTGTGGGTTTGGATAAACATATGACCACATGTATCCACCTTTGCAAAGTCACATAGAGTAGTTTCGCTGTCCTGTTCATCCCTCTTCCTTACAATCCCCTGGCAACTATTGACTTTTTACCATCCCCATAGTTTTCCCTTTCCCATAATATCACACAGTTGGAATCGAGCAGTGTGTAGACTTTTCAGATTGGCTCTTTTCATTTAACAATTTGCAATATTCCATTGTCTGAGTGTACCACAGTCTCTTTATTCATTCACCTACTGAAGGACTCATTAATTGCTTCCAAGTTTTGGCAATCATGAGTAAAGCCGCTATAAACATCCATGTGCACATTTTTGGACATAAGGTTTCAACTCATTTGGGTAAACACCAAGGAGTACAACTGCTGGATCATATGGTAAGAGTATGTTTAGTTTTGTAAGAAACTGCCAAACTGCTTTCCAAAGTGGCTGTACCATTTTGCATTCCCACCAGAATAAATGAGAGTTCCCATGGATCCCATCCTTGGGAACAGTTGATGTGGTCAGTGTTTTGGATTTTGGTCATTCTAATAGGTGTGTGCTCGTATTTATTTGAATTTGCATATCCCTAATGACATGTGACATCAAGTATCTTTTTATATGCTTATTTACCATCTGTGTGTCTTTTTTGTTGAGGTCTTTTGCCATTTAAAAAATTGGCTTGTTTGTTATTATTGAGTTTTAAGAGTCCTTTTTATATTTTGAAAAACAGTCCTTTCTCAAATATATATTTGGCAAATGTTTTTTCCCAGTCTATGTCTTAGACAAGTCACATCTTGTCTCATCTTCGTGACAGTGCTTTTTGAAGAGGTATTATTCAATGTTTTCATTCAACCCGTAGTCTGTTCAACTGAGGGGACAACTCAGTAGATAAGAAGATTCCTGTCCTCATTGACCTATGTTTTAATAAAGGAAATAATAATAAACAAATAAATGAATAAACATACAACAGGCATTAAATGGAGTAGTTGCTGAGATGAAAATTATAACAGGGTAAAAGAACAGAGAATGCCTGAAGAAGGGTCCTTCTGGAGGCTGTGAAGAGCTAGTGGGGCCAGGAGTAGGACTGTTAGGAGTCTGTTCTAATGGTACAAGCAAGAAATGAAATGGCACAGATGAGGTAGCAGCAACGGAGGTGGTGGGAAGAATCTGGATGCTGGACATCTTTTAAAAGTTGAACTGACATACGTGGTCATGGGTTGAGTGTAAAAGAAAGAAAGGATTCAGGGACAAAACTAGGTTTGGGCCTGTGTAACTGAGTGAATGGTGGTGAAACTGTGTTACGTTTTGGATGTGAGGTGTTCCCCAAAAGCTCTCGTGTGAGACGATGAAAAAGGTTCAGAGGAGAAGTGATTGGGTTGTGAGAGTCTTAACCCAATCAGTGAATTGATCCCCTGATAGGGAGTAACTGAGTGGTAACTGACGTGGTAGGGCGTGGCTGGAGGAGGTGGGAATTGGGGTGTGGCTTTGGGTACATATTTGTACTTGGCTCCTACAGTCTCTCTCTGCTTCCTTATCACCTTGTAAGCTGCTTCCCTCTGCCACATTCTTCTACCGTGATGTTTAGCCTCACCTTGAGCCCTGAGGAGTGGAGCCCTTTCTGTGGACTAAGACCTCTGAAACCCGTGAGCCCTCAAATAAATTTTTCCTCCTCTATAATTGTGCTGGTTGGGTCCTTCAGTCACAACAGTGAAATAGTTGACTAAAACAAACTGGTAGGGTAGTTAGGAAGGGAATAGGGGACCAGACTGGTGGATGGGACAAACTATTGAGAGTGCAGGTTGAGGTGTGCAACTAGGCCATTTTGATTCACCTTGGAAGGTAAGAGTCTCCAGCGTATGTAGCATGCAGCATATGTTTGCAGACTGCCAGGTCTCTCTTCATGCCTCTCTATCCTGCTCTCTGCCTCCAACCAGCCTGACCTATATGGTTTAACTCAATAGACACCAATGCTCTGGTTTCTAGGTAGATTCTGCCAGCTTCGCAGCAGGTCAGAAGAAGGGAGGAGAGCAAGAGGAATCTTTTATTCCCCTGGTTCCTTCCTTGCAGTTTCCCCTCAGTTGCCTCTGTCCTTTGATCGAAAGTCACAGGTCCTTTCAAGTAGGTGTCTTAGTCCCTATTCTCTTGCTGTAACAGAACACCTGAAACTGAATAATTTATAAAGAAAGGAGGTTTATTTAGTTCGTGATTCTGGAGGCTGGGAAGTCCAAGATTGGGAGGCCATATTTGGTCAGCTTCTGGTGAGGGCCACATGCTGCTTTAACTCATGGCAGAAATTGGGAAGGTAAGTGGGCACGTGAAAAAGAGGCACAGGAGGGGCTGCCTCACTTTACAGTAACCCACTGACTTGGTAAACTTATGTAGTTGCAGAAAAGTGAGAATTCACTAGGTGAGAAAGGCATTGATTCCTCCTAGTGACCTAACCACCTCTTAAAGGCCCCACCTCCCAATATTACCAAAATGGCAACCAAATGTCAGCATGAGTTTTGGAAGAGAGAAACCATATTCACACCATAGCAACAGGTCTCCATGTAGTTGTCCCTTTCCAGGTATGGTGACTGCTTCTGATTGGATGCAGTCACTTAGGGAATCATCATAGGTAAAAGAGAAGAATTGGAGGAGGAGGAGGAGGGGTCTACCATGGGGGATCCAGTGAGGCAGAAAAAAATTCTGGATGGTGACTCAAAAAGGTGAGTTCGATAAAAAGATCTCCTAAAGTGCCCCAAGCTACCATTTCCCTGGGACTCCCAGGAACTTTTATTGCCCTTGCTCATCATTCTTGACCTCTTTTTCTCTCTGGGTCTTGAAATTGCTTTGCAATTTCACTTCTGACATGCCGGTACCTGCTGATGTGCTGTCTGTCAGGAGCCTAAGGGGATCATGGTTTGAGCTCTCTACAGAGGCTCTCAGCCAAGCATGGCAATGGATGCCTCAGATATGGGAAGGAGTGGGAAACAAAGTAGCAGCCCTGGCATGCACTGTATTTTCCACACACGATTACATTTTAAACCTGTCTTAGGTACAACACTGAGAATATAACCAAAGCAGGAACTATTCCACACTCACCACTAATGTTCAGTACCTAACATAACACCCAGCACACAGAGGGAGTTCAGTGTTTTTAAAAAATGAACAAATGCTTTTTAAAAATATGGCTTAGTGTGTTAGAGTCATACTATGCTTTTTTGTGCATAAAAGCCCTTTAGAAACTTGGCAACTAATTCCTTGAATTGCCCCATTATTATATATCCCTAGTTATACTTTTGAATATTGTGTAATGCCTGGGTGAATGTCCTCCTTTTTTTTTTTTTTTTTTTTTCTTTTTTTTTTTCCTTTCCTTAAACAGAATTGTATTGAGAAGATGACAACACGAACTAGAGAAACAAAGGCTGTGGACTTAGGTCACTTGGGCTCTGGAGCCATGGGGTAAATATATTAGTACTGTATTTCTAACAACAATTCTCTTTGTTTTAAAAATGTGAACTGCTATTCACTAATATCTTGGTGCCATTCCCAGAAAGTATGCTTCGTGTAATTGGCAAGTTTTCACGAGGGCTGTTCTTTATTCATATTAGTGTGCTTGACTGATTTCCTCAGCTTTGTATTATATCTTAACATAGCTTCAGTGAAAAAAAAATCTCCCTCTTCAACAGAGTTTTTAGACAATATATATTTTAAAATGGAGATACATATGTATGTGTGTGTCTATATAGATACATTTATACATTTATATTTGAATTTCATCCAGCACAACATTTTTATTTCTACTCTATAGGAGGTAGAGTGAGACAGGGTTATTTCATTCAAGTAAGCTGTGATGTTCTATATTCGACCATGTGACCAAAGATAAGAACATGTTTCAGAGGCTCAGCCTCAGCATCACACAGATGTAGAAGGGCAGGTGTGAGTAGAGAGGCAACAGCTTAAAAACCAGCTGGAGGTACAAGGGGCCTTTGTAGTCTTATTAGACTCTGGGTGAAGGGACAAAGTGATTCTTGAATGTTCCACATAGATTAGAAGTGTTATGTTAATCAGGTTGCAGGTGACGGAAATCTAATCCAAAACAAAATAAACAAAAAGGGGAATTAGGGGCTCTTATAAACTAAGGAAGGGCAGGGCACAGTTGGACTTCACGGATGTCTAGAAGCAGGAAGTCAAGTGTCATTAGGATTCCCTACCTCTGTCTCTTTCTTGGGACTCCATGGTGGTTGAGAGGTCTAAAGTTCCCTCCAGACTCACCACACCCACTCGCCACTCCTCTCACAGAGGAGACAGTTAGTCACTAATCTTTTTGTTCCAGTTTGGAAAATCCTGAAGGACTATGATGGGCCTTGCATGGGGTCACTGGCCCAGTGCTGAGATCAGTATTTGTCAGGCCCCACTAGGACCAAGTGGCTGCAGGGAGGGCAGGAGTTCTTCAAGAGAAGAGGCGGGGAAGTTCTGGGCAGACAGGAATGGACCCCCACACTGCTCAGACTCTGAACGGAGTTGAAGTCTAATGGAATGGGTTGCAATTCCTGGAATGACCGTGAATTATAGGTGATCTGGAACCAGGACTGACCTCGACTTTGAGTCCCTCAAAAAATGCTTTCCCTATCCACAATCTTCCCAACTGGATTGGTGTCAGCCTTTGGGGGAGTTTTGAGGAATGGGAAAAGAGATGATAAGATAAAATTTTCCAAGGCATTTGCTTTTTTGTGCTTGAGTTGTTAAACTTTGTTATTCCAAAATGCCATGTGCATTTTCAGTGCCCTTCATCAAAACAGAGGATGTGGACACAGAAAGAAGTCTGTAAGAAAATTATCTACCCTGTGAGTAAAATGCTGCCACGCTATAGAGACTGACCTAAACATCAGGGCAGAGGTGGGGATAGGAGTGCTGGGAGGGGAGCGGCTATCTAAGTACCTCCTAAATCAAGATCCTGAGGAAATGTGCTTTCAATCGAGATAAACAGATCTGTTCCTTTCTGTCCCCTGCATGTCTCTTAGTCTTAGAGCACTTGAACAAATATAGCACCCACACCTAACTTGTTCATAGGAAAAGTTCCAGGAGAGTCTTCCTGTCCTTAGGGTTCTGATGCGTGATCGGGGCTCTTGTGATGCTGCCGCCCGAGTCTAATTTACACGTGAGATTTTAGGCTGCTGACCAAATTATTTTGGTGTGGGAGAGATGGATGAAGAGGTGGGGAAATGGAAAGGCTCCCTGCAGGCAGGGTAAGCCAGGAGAGCAAGTGAGAAAGTACTGAAGGATACAAAGCCAAGGGGTAGCATGAATTTGGGTTGAGCTGTGTCTACCTGCTCCCCCATAAAAAAGATACATTGCAGTCCTAACCTATCTACAAATGTGACTTTATGAGGAGAATAGGATCTTTGCAGATGTAATCAAGTTAAGATGAGGTCATTAGGGTAGGCCCTAGCCCAATATGACTGGTGTCTTTATTTATTGATTTTTATTAAATTGAACATTCTATAAAAGTATGAAAAATGTTCTAAGACCATCTTTTGTTCATGGGCCTTTCCATTCTTGTAAGGGGCTGTTAATGATTCCCTTTAACATTGTCTTCTGAATATCTTAAGGAGTATTAAGTAAGGCATAATATACAGCACTCACAAATTTAGCATTGATCCCAGTCTTCATGGGTATTCTTCCCCAGATTTTTTTAGTAGTGCATCACAGTTGTGCATAATGATGTGATTTGTTGTTACACTCTCATACATGCACATGACATAACAATATAATTTGACCAATATCACTCCCCAGACTTCCCCCTCCCTCCCTGACTCCCATCCCTTGAATCCTTTCCTTTACTGATCTCCCTTTGATTTTCATAAGATCTACCCCCAGCTTTCTTTTCCTTTTTTTCTCTCTATCTTCTGCATAGAAGAGAAGACATGCGTCCCCAGACCTTCTGAGTTTGACTTATTTTGCTTAACATGATGGTGGCCGTGGCATCTTTCTTAAATGCAGCATTTAATTCTGGGAAAGAATCAAATGTTGCTCCATCAAAATCGTGTCCTGTTTTCCAATCTCCTGAGGACTCAACTTTTTCTACAAATTCCTGAAAATCTTTCATAGTTTTGGGCTGGTGACTGGTGACTTTATAAGAGGAAATCTGGACACAGAAACAGATTTTCACAGGGGAATACAATGCTGGGACGCAAAGAGAAAAGACAGCCATGAGATGATTGCATGGAGGCAGGAAGGTTGGAGTCACATTGTCACAAGCCAAGAAATCACCTAGGGCTATCAGAAGCTGGAGGAGATAAGAAAGATCCTCCCCTAGTGGCTTCCAAGGAGAATGTTTTGGACTTCTAGACTCCAGAAATGTGAAACAATAAATTTGTTTTAAGCCACTTGGTTTATGATACTTTATTATGGTGGCCTTAGAAAATGTTACTGATAGTAAAGTGGGCCTTAGGGAGCCATGATTAAATAAATAAATAAATAAATAAAAGTTGTCACTGGGAAAACCTAGTATGTTTTGGCATTTATTTATCTATGTAAAATTACAGTTATATGTATAAAGAAATTCAAGTTAAAAATAGAAAATAAAGAAGAGCAATATCGCCCCCACATGTTTAGCCAAGCAAAGATTCATCCAGTTGCATTTTAAAATGCAATCATCTCTTCAGAAGGTTAACTGGAATAGTTCCTACATTTAATGTGGTGTTCTGTAATACGCAAATCAAAGAACTTCTCTCTCTCTCTCTCTCTCTCTCTCTCTCTCTCTCTCTCTCTCTCTCGGAACAAAAATTGAACCCAGATCCTCATGCACGCTGCTAGGCAAGTGCTTTACCACTGAGCTGCATCCCCAGCCCTCTGAAGTTTTGTTTTGAGATGGGGTCTTACTAAATTGCCCAGCTGGTCTCGGAATTCTGATCCTCCTGCCTCAGATTCTTGTATGGCATCTCTTAGTATTCAGCAGATGTCAGTATATAGAGGGCCTTCAAATTTTTGCTGAGGAAAAATGGAAGGCCATATTGAGTAGCTCAGTATGGTTAACTGAACCATGATTTTGATATTTTCTAGCACTCTCCTGCTTAAACCATGTGACCTAATTCTTAGTTTGAAGAATGTGAAGTGTGAAGAACTCTAGGTAAACTAAAAACCTAGAGCTCTATAGTAAAGGTGCTATAGACAAAAAGGAGCAGGTGTGGGTGCAGAGTCTTCCAGGGAAGGTGGTGGTTGCAGCAGAAGGTGGCTAGAAAAACAAGGGGAGAGGAATATTTTACAGAGTCCCATCTTTATGAAGTTACTTCTTAGCACCACTTAATGTTATTGAGCTGTTACCTTTTTTACTTGCCTGCCAGATGGTTGTTAGCATCTGTATTACTAGGTTAAAATGCTGTTGCAAAAGTACAACTACAAAAAAAAAAATATGTACCAAATGATAAAACCAATCCTAAATCCTAACTCTCTGACTCAGGAATAAGAATTAAGTTTGGACCCATTCTTGGGTACATTGTGCTCTCCTTTCTTGGTTTATTTAATTAGCAACATTTCGCAAATCTTTCCACCAAAACACATTCCACTCCCTTCTCCTCAAACCAGAGGTATGAGTGGATGTGTGTCTAGCCTTGGGGTGAAGAATGGTCACTATCTGAGGAGGGATCTGAAATGGCCAGCAGCAAACAAAGAGTTTGGGTTTCTTTTCCAAAAATCCCTTTGAATATTGTACCCTGGTCAGTGCTGTGCCAGTGTTTGCTTCAATGTTGAATGATGGTTCCATTTACTTACCGGTTAGGTAACTTAATTCCCTTCTCCAGATGTCCCTCTCTTCTGATCTTGGAAAAAAAAAAAAAAAAGACAATCTCCCAGAAGATATGCCTTGTTTATGCTGTGACTTACAGCATCTCCTCTCCTCGCTTACCTTCTTGGTGTATCCCAGGAATTAGAGAGTCATGGAGCTGGGACCAGTAGGAGCTCAAACCCCAGGAACAGCTTAAGGACTGTAAAAAATGGGAGTGAGTTAGACAGTGCAAAGCTGTTGATGCTTCGTGCCTTTAAGAGCCACTTAACGAACTCAGAAGGGGTATATAGCCTGTAAGGCATCTCAGCTTTCAGCCTAATCAAGATGTAGGCCCCATCTTTGGCACAACTGTGAAGGGGCAAAGTGTAGCCTGGATCCTCTCTTTCTCTCTGGATGAACCCAAGTTACCAATGATTAGAATTGCCTTTGGTTGCTGATCCTGCTTTCCTGATCGTTGCACAAGATAACTTTTCCCCAAAGGGCTCATTCTTCAGATATTTTTTCTTGATCCAGTTCCTACCACCACCCAATTTCTACTGGAAAAATTGGACTCTCTTATTTACCACTTCCAGGTAATGTCTGCAAATGCATTTATAATCACACAGGTTTGCTAAGGTCTGTGGGGATACATCTCCCAAATGTTAAGTATGTATGTATATGTACATATATGTACATATGTATGCATTGGGGATTGAACCTGGGGCCTTGTGCATGCTACCACTGAGCTATACCCCTGGCCAAGCATTAGGATTTTAGAAGAGGCTTTACTTCAAGCATTGTGGAGATGAATAGAGATATATTTAGAAACAGGATTCTTTAAATTGTACTGGGAAACATGCTTTTGCAGTAATTCATGAACATGTGCAGTGCCATGAACAGTTTAGGAGCCTGACACACACATTCCTGGCTGAGCTCAAAGGAGGTGATACTTTGCCTTCTGCTTTTGGTTCACACTGTAAACAAGGGTCTTTTTAGTGGTCCATTTAGTGCCATTGTTTTACAATTTTATGGTTTTTATTGTGACTTTGATGTTTAAAGGGCCCCTGATGTAGTGCTGAAGCTCTATCCAGTGTTCCTAGACAAGAAAGCTTGATGTGCCTTACAGAGAAAACCTGCCTGTTAGATGAACTTTGCTCAGGTATGAGCTGGAGTGGGTTCAATCTTAGGAGGAATCGACAATTCATATTAAATAAGATGTCAAAGACAAATATAAAACAAGACTATTGACTGGTGAACATGTTGTGATGAGAGGCTTATAGGAATCTCGCCCTCTATTCCTCTAGGAACAGTATTTCAATCGTCACTAACTCCGTGTTCACAGTGATTTACAAAAATGGATAACATGAATGATGAGAATCAACTGTGCCTGTCTTTCATGGTCTGTGTAAGGAGTCATTGTGTGTGGCAGGTTTCCTTTTTCTCTCTCACCCTGTCCTGAGTCTGATCTATTTAAAAAGAAGAAAGCATCTTGTAAAGTGACTTAAAAGTTGGAGGAGGGCTGGGTTTATGGTTCAGTGGTAGAGCACTTGCCTAGCATGTATAAGGCACTGGGTTTGATTCTCAGCACCACATAAAAATAAATGAATAAAACAAATGTCTATCAACAACTAAAAATATTTTTAAAAGAAGTTGGAGGAATACTGACACTCTTTTTCAGTATAACAAAGATAATATCAACCATCATAATATTAAAAAGTCCAATTGCCTTTCACATGAGCCAACCTGAGGCCAGAACACCAAGAGAACTTACTGATACTTGTCTCCTCTCTGCTCAGCATCAAAGCCTTCACCCAGCCCCTTTCTAACAGTAGAACCAGGCAGAATGCCTGACAGGGGAGAGGAGAGGTAAGGCTGGGGAGTGGAGGAATAAAGGAGGGTCATAACACACATGTGGGAGGTACCTCAGGCGATACTCTGAGTCAGGCATAGAGATACTCCCAATGTGCAGTGTAAAAGTTCTCATGGACAGAACTAGAGAGAGTTCGAACAGACTAGAGAAATTATCTCCAAATTTCTGATACCTACAAACTGGTTTTTCATATCTGTGGATTCCCCAAGAGTGGGAGTATAACACTTGAACCTTACATAAGTCCTAAATGAATATTTCTCAGGATTTCATGAGTGTTTTAGTCCATTTTATTGCCAGTGTGACAAAAATACCTGAGAAGAACAATTAGAGGAGGAAAAGTTTGAATCATGGTTTCAGAGGTCTCAGTCCACACACAGCCTATTCTTTTACTCTGAGTCCAAGATGAAGCAAAAACATCATGGTGGAAGGGCATGATAGAGAAAAGCAGCCCAGGGCATGACCATCAGGAAGCAGTGGGAGATCTGCTCATCAGGGACGAAATATGTACCCAAAGTCTTGCCCTCAGTAACCCACCTCCTCCAACCCCACCTACCTGCCTATAGTTACCCTCCTTTTAATCATATCAGTGGATTAATGCACTGATTATGTTAAGGCTCTCATAACCCAATCATTTCAATCTAAACTTTCTTGCATTATCTCATACATGAGCTTTTGGGAGATTCCTCATGTCTAATCCATAACAATGAGTATGCTTTATAGCCTAAGAGTAAAAACATTTGAAATGGACTTATTCCTTCACTTCTACAATAAGTGACATGCTGGAGTTATAGGTAGAATATAGAATATCTTGCCTGGTATATAATATATATTTGGACATGAAACATATTGATATTATTATTACAAGACCCCACGAGAATGCTTTTGTGTTGAGCTTGAAAATAGGAATTTTGAAGTATGTATTAGTATTTCTTTAGATGAGGCACTTTGCAAGGTCCCAGGCATGTGTGTGTGTGTATATGTGTGCGTGTGTGTGTATGTGTGTGTGTGTGTTTATATGTTTGTAGGAAGTGGTGTTGGTTTTCAAATGGGTGACTGATAGACCAGAAATTAAATTCTATTAGAAGAAATAAGATATACACAGAAATAGCCATGCAACAGGCACAGTAAAGGGACATCTGGAGTGATTTATAGCTATTCGGGAGATCAGAGGAGGAGGTGGTGCTTGAGCTGGTTTTGCAAGTACATTTGACTTGCTGAAAGAATGAAATGTGAGTAAAACCCAGGGGCAGGGAAATCTCAGGGGATAACCAGCAGACAGTTTGGGTGCATAGAGAATCAGGTGTGGGAAATGAGAATTGACAGGTGGTGTTCGAGACTGAACTGGGTCTCCTCTAGGTCACATGTTCAAGTCCTAAATCCCTGTACTTCAAAATGAGATTGTATTTGGAGATGAGGTATTTAAATTAAATAACAATGAGGTCTTTTTTAAAAAAAATTGTTATTTGTTCTTTTTAGTTATACATGACAGTGGAGTCTATTTTGACATATTTATACAAACATGGAATACATCTTATTCTAATTAGGATTCCAGTTTTGTGGATGTACACAATATTGAGGTTCACTGTGATATATTCTTATATATACACAGGAAAGTTATATCGGATTAATTCTACTCTTTCCTATTCCTAACCCCCATCCCTTCCCTTTATTCCCCTTTGTCTAATCCACTGATCTTCTGTTCTTTCCCTTCCCCTGCTTGTTGTATGTTAGCATCCACACATCAGAGAGAACATTTGACCTTTGGGTTTTTAGGCTTGGTTTATTTCCCTTAGTCGCTTAGCATGATAGTCTCCAGATCCATCCATTTATCAGTGGATGTCATAAAGTCATTCTTCTTTATGGTTGAGTAATATTCCATTGGGTATGTAAACCACATTGTATTTATCCATTCATCTGTTGATGGATACCTAGGTTGGTTCCATAACTTAGCAACGAGATCTTTAGAGTGGGTTCTAATACAGTATGACCTATAAACCATGGCAGGTGGCAATATAAAACTTGCTTTAATTTGTATCTTTTTCACTTCATTTTTTTTTTCCTTCTGGAGTCTGATCATCCATGGGAGACTGAGGCAATGATTGTATGAATCAAAACAGATCATAAAAGCCAGAATTAGTAGATGTGCACGTAGTCAGGAGAGTACAGGTTGGAGAGGCATGGCTGAATAATATTGCTAGGATTGATTAGATCTGAGGGTACTGGAGAAAGTAACTGAGATTGTCCAGGTCAAAAAAAATTAAACAGTGTTGAGTTTGAATTTTAGAAGAGAAAAATGATTTTACTTTTGGACATGTTGAGTGTGAGGCACATCTCCAATTGGGATATGCAAATGCAAAAGTCTAGACTAGAATATGTCCGTATGAGGATTATTTTCTTAGGGTTGATAGACATAGCCAAAGGAGTAGATAAAATATTCTACTGGAAGGATAAGAGCGGGAGAGGCTATGAATAGTCATTCCTAGGCTGTGGTAGGAGCAAGAAGTGACAGAAAAGTGGTCAGCAATATAAAAGCAAAACCAAGACACAAAAGTCACTGGTGGGGGTCCAACCAAGGAACAAGTGATGTAGTCAACTTTGGAAAGAAAATGGAGGGATAAAAATACATAAGAATGGTTTTAATGCTATGGAGGCTCAAAATAGATGAATGTGCTATTAGAGAATTTAAAGACCAGCTCATCTTAAAGAGCTTGAAAGGAATTAAGGACAGTAGAAATCTTTTGCAATAGACAACATAAGGAATATGATAGGAAGTTAGAAAGCTGAACAAAAGAACTGCTATCCTAGTGAGAATTCAGTTTGCATTCTATAGTAAAAAGTATTTGGGAAATTTTCATAGTTTTCTGTTTCCATTAATGCTTGGCAGCAGTTTTAGTGCTTTTTTAGTTTCAAGTCATAGAAATTTCAATTCATACTTGATTAAATAAAAAATATATCTGGCTTACAGGACAGAAATGTCTAAAGAGTATAATGAATTAGGGCATGGCTAAATCAAGGCCTCAAAAAAATGTCTCCAAAAATATGTTTCTTTTCACTGTTCGACTCAGCTTTTCTGGTCAATCACCAAAATAGCAGCTCCTTCAATATAGTCTACCTGCTTAAGCAAACTTACACAAAAAAGATGAACTTTTCCTTATTTTTTTCCAACCAAAACCCCAACCCCAGTTATAGATCACAACTGGCCCAGCTTGGATAATGTGTCCACCATTGGATTAATCACTGGGGCCAAGGGAATGTGATAGTTTGCTTGGCTGTATCTGGGTCTTCCACTCACCCCTGAATCCATAAATTACATGGACCCAAAGTGGAAAAGGGTTGGTTTCTCAAAGGAATGATGGTCATGCAAAACAACCAGGCCCACTGTAACCTGAGAACAAGAGTGGAGAAAAACTACAGTAAGGCAAGTATCCATCGTGATAGGTTATGCTATGGCAAAATAACAATCTCCTAATCTTATAGGCTTAAAACAATAAAGATTTATTGCTTCCATTACTGCATGTTCTTTCAAGTTTGGTTGGGACCACTGTCTCACTCAGAGAGTATTACTGGTGATGGAGGCAAAGGGAGAGAGAACATGGCAACTTCTCTCTTAGCTCCACCTAGAAGTGAGTCCTTCATGATTACTCACCTGTTGTTGACCAAAGTAGAATGGATGGGAAAGTAAGACTCTACTGTGTACTTGGAGGAATAGAACTGAAATTTTTTTAACTGGCCCCCATGATGATCTGAGGGATTAAGTTTGGATGTTGGCAGGGAGATTATGACAAAGAAACCAAGACCCGAGAGACTCTAAAATGTTTGGAATATCCTGGAGCAGGAAAAGAAGCAAGTGATTCAAGAAATAAGTTGAGAGTGTATGAGGTCAGAGAGAAATTAAGAGACTAGAGACAGAGAGAGAAAATCCAGTGTGATAAGAACATGTGTGGCAGAAAGTTAAGGAGCTGTTTATCCTATCTCATTTCATAACTGGGCACAGAACAATTCACAGCAAGTTGGTGGAGTAGACTGAATTGAAGTTGGATCTGTCTTCTTAGGCAAACAAGTGCCCAGGGATATAGCTCCAGCTGATAGTACTGGGAGAATCCTACCAAGCAGGAAGGACATAGTGGTTAGGAAGTATGCGAACCTTTGAAAGTTAGGGCCCAGGTGAATGTCTAACCTCAGGGTGAACATGGCTGCTGAAACCTAGACACAGGTAATATTTAGAGAGCTGAGATGATGCTGGGATACAGGCCTGGGGTATAAACACGAGGAAAATTTGCCACAGAGGAACCCCAGCTTTGGACTGAAGTTCCAGAGGAGAAAGGTCGGGCGCTATGGAGACTTTACACAAGGGAACAAGATAAAAACCACTTTAACTCCTTGGTCAGTTCTTGAAATCAAGTCAAAGCCATTTCTGAAATTGAAAAACAAGGTAAAAGTTCAACTTCAAGGAGGTGTATTGCATTTTGAGGTCTCTGAGGGGTAAAGGAGAGCTTCTTGAGGCCTTTGACCAGGTCGGGACTGAATTAATGAAGTGTCAGGTGAAAGCTGGGAAATTATGTTGGCTCTGTAAAAATTTTGAGATCAGCCTGTTAGAAAGTTGTGTTGAGGTTTATGGAAAAGGATGGAGTAGAAAGAAGGATGAGATCCTGAAATGATTGAGGAAAGTGGAGAGTGTCCTGATCTCCACTTGATAATAGGGAAGATAGGGCTAGAGACACATACACGAATGGCATAAACTTCCTTCCAAAAAAGATATGATGCTGAGAGTACTGGTGAAGAAAAATAGAGAAGTATAAGGAAGTAACAAACACCAATGCTTCGTTACCCTGAGTGATCGAGAAACATGATGGGAAGTGGCTTCCATTGGTGGTGACAGTGGAATTGGTAAAATGAAATCTTTTAATCAAATGATCTGGATTTAGGACGAATAGTGTGTTCAAGTTTACTATAGTAGTTTAGAAGTTTACTCCAGAATAGGGACTTCTTAAAACATGAAAGGAGATACTAAGTCAGTCTTGGTGGTACATGCCTATAATCCTAGTAACTGGGGAGGCTGAGGCAGGAGGATAACAAGTTCAAGGTCAGCCTCAGCAACTTAGTGAGACCCTGTCTCAAAGTTAAAAATAAAAAAGGACTGGGGATGTGCCTCAGTGATTAAGAGCCCATGGATTCAATGTAGGGGTGGGGAGCATGTATTTAATGGTAAAGTGCCCCTGGGTTCAGACCAAGGTATGAAAGAGAAAACTAGCTGACTGGATGTGTGGTTATACAATCAAAGAAATATATAATCACAAAAAAGTATTTGCCCCAATACCTTCTTTGTCTCTTTTCATGGCATAGCTATTGCCTTTATACTTTAGTTTTAAAGGCAGAAAACATTAATGATGTTTTCTGGCTAACATGCTAACTAACAAAACTTATAAAATGGAGAAAGTAGAATATATCTGAATTAGGACTCCATCTATGGTAGACAGATATCGTTCCCCCTTCAAAGGTGTCTATTTTCTAATCCTTAGAACCTGTCAATATATTGCTTTCCATGGAAAAGGAGAGTTTGCAAATGTGATTAACAACAAGGATCTTGAGATGAGGAGATTATACTGGATTGTCTGGGTGAGATCCATGTAATCACAAGCATCCTTGTAAGAAGGAGGAGAAGGTTGAGAATCAGAGAAGTGATGACAGAAGCAGATGTCAGAATGATATGAGTTCAAAGCCAAGGAATGCAGGCAGCCCCAGGAAGCTGGAAAGGGCAAGGAATGGATTTTCCCTTTGAGTGGCAGACTTCATAAGAAAAGTAGTCCTGTAGACATCTTGATTTTATCCCCTTGAGGCCCAAGTTTTGACTTCTGACCTTCAGAAATATAAAATAATAAATTTGTATAAACTACTTGATTTGTTGTAGAAACAATAGAAAACAAATACATCATCTAAAAATAATGATTAAGGGTTCCCCAAGTTCTCACTTCCCCAGCTTAGGGCAAGGCAGGAAAGCGAGGACTGGAGTTGGGTGACAAAATAAGTAGTTGTTATTTGATGTTCATCTTTAAAACCTAACAAAGTAATAGCTAAATCCTCTTTCGGGACAAATACAATGGTCCTATGTTTCTGACTTCCAAGGTGTTTTGAAGGTATGTTTATAAGTTTATGTAGAGTTTTGGGAATTCTTTCTGGAAAGAGCCAAACAAAGAGAGTGACAAATGACAAGAGAGGAGGTGTAAAAGAAAAGGATTATTGCATTTTAGAGATCCTGTGTTACTAAATACATATGTATTGGAAGGAAACATTGCACTTTATTCTATGCACTTACTGTTTGCAGTTTATTCTGTACAGTTTATGAGCAAATGACTTCCTGGGAGACAAGAAAACCATGATAATACTTCTCATGAACTTCAAGACAGGGCTGGGTTTTGTGCTCAGAGGTAGAGTGCTTGCCTGGCATGTATGAGGCACTGGGTTCAATTCTCAGCACCACATAAAAACAAATAAATAAAGGTATGTGTCCATCTACAACTGAAAAAATATTTTTTACAAAACTTTAAGACAAAGTATTTTTTTAAAGTTTATTGAAAATTCCATGGCTATTATCAAGAACACAAACAATAATAGATGTTGGCGTGGATGTGGGGAAAAAGGCATACTTTTACATTGCTGGTGGAGTTGCAAACTAGTGCAGTCACTCTGGAAAGCAGTGTGGAGATTCATCAGAAAACTTGGAATGGACCCACCTTTTGACCCAGTTATTCCACTCTTCAGTTTATACCCAAAGGACTTAAAATCAGCATACTACATTAACACAGCCACATCAATGTTTATAGCAGTTCAATTCACAATAGCTAGATTGTGAAACCAACCTAGATGCCTTTCAACAGATGAATGGATAAAGAAACTGTGGTATATATACACAATGGAATATTATTCAGCCATAAAGAAAAATAATATGGCATTTGCAAATAAATGGATGGAGTTGGAGAATATCATGCTAAGTGAAATAAGTCATCCCCCAAAACCAAAGGCTGAATGTTTTCCCTGATAAGTGGATGATGATATATAATGGGGGTGGGGGTTGGGGGTTGGGAGAAGAATGGAGGAACTTTAGATTATATAGAGGGAAATGAGAGGGAGGAGGGGGCAGGGGTATGAAAAATGGTGGAATGAGACAGACATCATTACCCTATGTACATGTGTGATTACACGAATGGTGTGAATCTACATTGCGTACATGCATAGAAATGAAAAGTTGTACCCCATTTGTGTACAATGAATCAAAATGCAGTCTGTAAAAATTTTTTAAAAAATAATTTAAAAAACTAAAAATAATTATAGAGGTTAATATTGTAGATGGGTTTTCTCTTCCTCACTCTCCCTCCACCCTTCCAAATCTCTTCTTGGATGGTATTTGAAGTATGCTGTGATTTAATTTAAGCATTTGAACATATGTGTGAGGCATTGTCTACAAAGAGCTAATTGGATTTTTCTTTTTTTGATTTTTTAAATTTTGGTAATAAATACATATATTTACAAACACCATTCACAGGGAAATATTTGGAGATGAATTTAACTTGGCAATGATTATTAGCCTTTCAGCACTAGTTGCCACCCAATAAAGGAGGCAAATCAAAAGAAGCCATAAAGTTAAAAGTCTCAAGTCACACATGAGAGATCAGTGTTGAGGACATAAGCAAGTCTGGAGTCCAGGAAGCCCGCATGAGGTTAGCACTTGAGTTCAGGGGAGGCAAGAACACAAGAAATACCAGGCAGGTTGTCTGGGGAGATGTGGTCTAGACAGGACCCCAGACGTCTTTTCACCCACCAGTCAGAATTTGAATTAACAAGGAGATAAAGGAGTTTAACCCAGAGCTTGGGAAGATCAGCTCTGTCACAGGCAGCTAGAGCACAAGCAGGATGGTGACTGAGTCCCAGACAGCAGCTATCTCCTTTCTGGTCTTGTTGTGAGTGACTTTCTTTCTGTCTTTCTTTTTTTTCTTTCTCTTTAATATTTTTTTAGTTGTTAATGGACCTTTATTTTGTGTATTTATTTATATGTGGTGCTAAGAATCAAACCCAGTGCCCCACACCTGCCAGGTAAGCCCTCTACCACTGAGCCACGACCCCAGCCCCATGAATGGTTTTTTGACCTAGATGGAAAACAGATGAGCAGACCCATTCAATACTGGGGAACTCAGCAAAAGGCTAGGTTTTTGAAAAAAAAAAAAAAAAAAAAAAAATCCCACAGTTCCTGGTGACTTTGAGTTGGATTTTTTACCAAAAGTGAGGCATCACCCTTTCTATGTATGATACTAAATGCAAAAGTTATAAAGAAAAATATCAGTACATTAATATAAAAATAAATATCTAAAAATTTAAAAACTTATATAGGTCGACAATACTGAAAAATATGCAGATATCCTAAGATATTTATAATCAAGACTCTATGAACTTTTATATAGTAGAAAATTAGAAATAATTGAATTGTTAACCAATAAGAGATTTCTTAAATAAATTAGTAAATATTCCTACAGTGAAATTCAAAGACTGTCTTCTCATAAAATGCCAGATAGAAAATATTTTTGCCTTGTGGGCCTAAGACTTCTTCTAACTATTCACTTCTGTAGTTGTGCCACAAAACACCCATAAAAATGTGGAAACAAGAATGTGACTACATTCCAATAAAACTACAAAAATAAGGTGACTGGTCCACTGGTCATAATTTGCTGACTCCTGTTCTAAATAATCATTTTTTTAAGTTAGGTGACTCTATACAGAATGTTGTAGAAACCTGTCCACTTTATATTGTGAAAAATCATATTTCAGAGCAAAATGTGTATTTATATAGTGTGCTGTTATTTTATTAAAAGTTGTATATGTTGAGTTATACAAATAAAATTATGTGTTACTATATATACTTATATAAAACATGTATCATAATAATATATAACTATATATAAAATTGTATCTTTATATAGATAAGTAAATAGTATAAGCAAAGGAAAAAAGTCTGATGTAATATGTACCAAAATGTTAACCTGAGGATAAAAAAATTACAATTTAGGATTGTAAAATTATTTTCCTGGTGTAAAATTTTAAATGTTTTTTAAAAAGTAATCATGTTTAAAACATTTATGATAAAAAATGCAACAATTAAAAAATGTACACACAACTCTACTCTTCATGTATAACTTTTTCTGTTTCTTTTCACTCATTACCTGTTACATGCTTGTCAAAGTACATATATTTTCTTCATTTTCTTTATTTTTATCTATTGGATCCTAAGGGTCAGCAGTTTGCAAGTAACCAGTAAATATTAGTTAAATGTTGTGATTATAATTGTAGGGATGATGATATTGAAGTACAGCACTTTTAGGTAAAGTTATTGTCTTTTATTTTTTTTTAATAGCCTTGTTGGGGAAAATCAGCAATTGCAATCACAAACAAACCTTTTGAAGGGATATGACGGTGATTCTTTTAGAGTTTCTTTGTTCACATGTCCCAGGAGATAGACTCCAAAAAGTTCCCAGGAGCATTGCTGTCTCTGTTTTTTACTTGAGCCCACTTGGCACAGTGGAAATGACTGATGCTTTTAACAGCTGTTGGAAGGATACAGAGTGATCACATCTTCTGTGCATAAATTATTCTGCTTGCTTTTGTCCTCTGGAGTCTAGCGCCCTCTGACTGTACTCTTGGAACTGGAGCACAGCTGAGGACACAAATAGCAAAATTAGAGTCTTTTTAATCCTTGTGTGAATTTATCAAAGTCTGACAGTTGACAAGCAAGGTGAATGATCCTAGAGCAATGTAATGTGACTGTACAGGCTACATGAGGTTAGAGGAAGGCAGGGAGGGAGGGCGAGGAAGACTGCACTCAAGAATCACAACCTCGTAGTATTGGGTACAATCGGCAAATTATGGTCTCAGTGCTCAAATTCTTCAATGATGGGATTTTCTCATCTGGATTATGGGCACTTGTGGACAGTTTTTTTTAGATATCAATAAACATATCGGGAGGCTTGGTTGTGACTCAGTGGTAGAGTGGTAGAGTGCCTAGCATGTGTGAGGCACTGGGTTTGATCCTCAGCCCCACATAAAAATAAATAAACAAAGTAAAGGTATTGTGTCCCTCTACAACTAAAACAAATTAAAAAATAAATAAACATATCGATACATCTAAACAGGTTTTCCTGCAGTCCCTTTAGGTTGAGTTGGAAGCTGGTGATTATTTGAACCATTGCAAAGATGAATGTTTTGGGCAACTAATAATTAATCCCTCTGCTTCTCATATATTTCCAATAAAATAAATTTTTATATTCCCTCCCCCTAAAAAAGAACAAAAGAAATACCTTTTCTCTACCTTCCAACAAAACAAAATGAATTCTACAACAAGTTCTTGGTTAGAGATATAGAGCATAATACAAATAGATACAAGCACCATGTTTTAGGTGTGCCAAATGCCTTGTCTTTGTTTGCAATTGTCTTAATCAAATGCCATATGGAGATAAAAAGACTTTAAATGGAAGGAATTGTGCAATCAGTACCCACATCTTCTCAAGCCTGAATGAAAGCCTAAGCTTTGGTAAATATTTGGGATCCATTCTCCAGGTAGCAATTGGAATGCGTTAAGAGTCATTTTCACATTATTGGAGGAACTAGCTCACGTTGTATACTGTTCTGTTTATCCTTTCATCCAGAATATATGGCCCCAGAAATGTACTTCTGGATCTGTTTACTGTTGATGGTACAAACAGCAAAGAGAGGCTCTTCCTAAATGTGAAATAAATGAACAAAACAAGTATATAATAGCTCTATCTCGACAGAATTTTGGTAAGGTTCTATGTTGGTAAGGTTTAGAGGAAAAAGTATACATGTTATTGGGGAGTGCAAATTGTGTAACTCCTGTGTAATTTGACAATGACCAATATAATAAAAGATGCATATGACCCAGAAATTCCATTTCTTTGAATTCATCCTGAATGAAAACTTCACATATGTACATGGAAAAAGATAGTGATTGCATCATTCTTTGTAATAACAGAGACTAGGAACAATGTAGATGTTCATGTTTAGAGGACTGGTAAAACAAGGTATGGTATATATGTATAATGGAATTCTGTGCTGATGTTATAAAGGAATAAGATAGAATCCTAAATGGTGGCACAGAATGATTTCCAAGATTATATGGGTAAGTGAAAAAAAGTTTAAAAAATGTTCAGAATGCTACTACTTATTTAGACAGATGAAGAAAAATGATGGTGGGGGTAAGATATAAAGATATGCATTTCTTTGAAAAGATTCTCTAATAGGCTACGTAAGAAACTGTTGACAGTGGTTCAGTCTGTCTGGAGGAGCTGAGGAACTAGGAACTTGAAGGACTGGAAAAGGAAGGAGAAAGATTTGATTTTCAGATTTCTGAATTGTTTCAGTTTCTAGCTTGTGTACACTGTCTTTAACAGTTTTAAAATAAAAATCAATTTCCAAAGAAAATGCTTCTGAAAGTTTACTGACATTCTGGGAGTTTTCATTTGTATGAGAAAAAGATGGGGAGGAGGGAATATATACATTATGTTCATGTGTACCTATACATATATAATATTTATACAGATTATATTACATGCACAATTGAAATTGTTATTTTTAAAATTTACTAGAAGCATAGACATGGAAAGGGAAAGATATCTTGAAATAGAAGTTGCATGCTTGGGGGGGCGATCCAAGATGGCGGCCTAGAGGGAGACTGCACCCCCAGTCGCTCCAGAACCCAGGAGTTAAGAAGGGGAGGCATTGAGAGACTCGGACTGAAGTGGAGCCATGGGTGAGTCTGCCCACTGGGTAAAGTTCGGCCCGGGTGGCAGGCAAAGATAGAGGTGGCTTATCGGAGCCGGGCAGGGCAGCTAGAGTCATCCACAGGCAGCCCTGCACACTCCGGCGGTGGGCCCCGCCCACACAGCCAGCTTCTCCAGGTTCTCGGAACGGAACTGGCCCGCTAGTGAGAGCCTTTCTGACCAGAGCAGGCTCCGAGTCCCGGAGCCACTGCAGCGCAGTGTACTCCGGCAAAGAACCAGCGGAGAGCCTCGAACTGCAAGCAGCCTCAGGGATCAGGGCAGGGCAGCCAGAGACCTCTTCAGGCGGCTCTGCCCACTCCGGCTGCGGGCTCTCTTCACGGGGCGATCCAAGATGGCGGCCTAGAGGGAGATTGCACCCCCGGTCGCTCCAGAACCCAGGAGCTAAGAGGGGGAGGCATTGAGAGACTCGGACTGAAATAGAGCCACGGGTGAGTCTGCCCACTGGGTAAAGCTCAGCCCGGGTGGCAGGCCTAGATAGAGGTGGCTTAGCGGAGCCGGGCAGGGCAGCTAGAGTCTTCCCAAGGTAGCCTTCCACACTCCGGCAGTGGGCTCTTCCCACACGGCCAGCTGCACGGTGCAGGCCCACAGTGAGAGCATTTCCGCACAGAGCCAGTTCCAAACCATGGAACCAGTAGGGGGCTAGGGGCAGTTTTCTTCGGATGACATGCTTTATCAGATTCCTCCAAGACATTAGGCTACTGAAGGCTGGGAGGTGATACACTGGAAATCTACCGGGACACTATAAGCCAATAGTGGAAAACTGCAATATCTCAGGGTCCCACTGACAGCTGACCAATATGAGAAAACAAGGGAAGAAAATGTCCCAAACAAACCTAGATACTACATCAATAAAACCCAATGATAGCACAGCAGAAGAAATGTCAGAAAGGGAGTTCAGAATGTACGTAATTAAAACGATCAGGGAAGCTAATGAGGAGATGAAAGAGCAAATGCAGGCATTAAATGATCGCACCAATCAACAGTTAAAAGAGCAAATACGGGAAGCAAGAGATCATTTCAATAAAGAGTTAGAGATACTGAAAAAAAAAACAAACAGAAATCCTTGAAATGAAGGAAACAATAACCAAGTTAAAAACTCCATAGAAAGCATAACCAATAGGATAGAACACCTGGAAGACAGAACCTCAGACACTGAAGACAAATTATTTAATCTTGAAAGCAAAGTTGGCCAAACAGAAAAGATGGTAAGAAATCATGAACAGAATCTACAAGAATTATGGGATATCATGAAAAGGCCAAATTTAAGAATTATTGGGATTGAGGAAGGCTTAGAGAAACAAACCAAAGGAATGAACAATCTATTCAATGAAATAATAACAGAAAATTTCCCAAATCTGAAGAATGAAATGGAAAACCAAGTGCAAGAGGCTTATAGAACTCCAAACATACAAAATTACAACAGACCCACACCAAGGCACATTATTATGAAAATACCTAACATACAAAATAAAGACAGAATTTTAAAGGCCGTGAGAGAAAAGAACCAAATTACATTCAGGGGGAAACCAATAAGAATATCAGCAGATTTTTCAATCCAGACCCTAAAAGCTAGAAGGGCCTGGAACAACATATACCAAGCCCTGAAAGAAAACGGATGCCAACCAAGAATCTTATACCCAGCAAAACTTACCTTCAAATTTGACGATGAAATAAGATCCTTCCATGATAAACAAAAGCTAAAGGAATTTACAAAAAGAAAGCCAGCATTACAGAACATTCTCAGCAAAATATTCCATGAGGAAGAGATGAAAAACAACGATGCAAATCAGCAACAGGAGGCGCTAGCCTAAAGGAATAGCCAAATAAAGGAGAAACCAAATCATGTCAAAAACAAATATGAGTCAATTGACTGGGAATACAAATCATACCACAATAACAACCCTGAATGTTAATGGCCTGAATTCATCAATCAAAAGACACAGACTGGCAGATTGGATTAAAAAGAAAAATCCAACAATATGCTGCCTGCAAGAGACTCACCTCATAGAAAGAGACACCCATAGACTAAAGGTGAAGGATGGGAAAAAACATACCATGCACACAGACACAGCAAAAAAGCTGGAGTATCCATCCTCATCTCAGATAATGTGGACTTCAAACCAAAACTAGTCAGAAGGGATAAAGAAGGACACTACATGCTGCTTAAGGGAAGCATAAACCAGCAAGACATAACAATCATAAATATCTATGCCCCGAACATTGGCTCATCCACGTACGTGAAACAAATCCTTCTCAATTCCAGAAATCAAATAGACCACAACACAATAATACTAGGCGATTTTAACACACCTCTCTCACCACTGGATAGATCGTCCAAACAAAAATTGAATAAAGAAACTATAGATCTCAACAACACAATCAGCAATTTAGACTTAACGGACATATATAGAATATACCATCCAACAAAGAACGAATACACTTTCTTCTCAGCAGCACATGGATCCTTCTCTAAAATAGACCATATTTTATGCCACAAAGCTACTGTTAGCAAATACAAGAAGATAGAGATACTACCTTGTACTCTATCAGATCATAATGGATTGAAATTAGAAATAAATGACAGAATAAAAGACAGAAACTTCTCCAATACCTGGAGACTAAATAATACACTATTATATGATGAATGGATAACAGAAGACATCAGGAGGGAAATAAAAAAATTCTTAGAAGTAAACGAGAACAAAGACACATCATATCAAAATCTCTGGGACACTATGAAAGCAGTACTTAGAGGAAGATTTATTTCATGGGGTGCATTCAAAAAAAGAAGTAGAAATCAACAAATAAACGACTTAACACTACAGCTCAAAGCACTAGAAAAAGAAGAGCAGACCAATACCAAAAGTAGTAGAAGACAGGAAATAGTTAAAATCAGAGCCGAAATCAACGAAATCGAAACAAAAGAAACAATCGGAAAAATTAACAAAATAAATAGTTGGTTCTTTGAAAAAATAAATAAATTGATAAACCCTTAGCCACACTAACAAAGAGAAAGAGGGAGAAAACTCAAATTACTAAAATTCGGAATGAACAAGGAAACATCACAACAGACACGAGTGAAATACAAAACATAATTAGAAGCTATTTCGAAAATCTATACTCCAACAAAACAGAAAACCTCGAAGACATCAACAAATTTCTAGAGACATATGAACTACCTAAACTGAACGAGGAGGACATACACAACTTAAATAAACCAATTTCAAGCAATGAAATAGAAGAGGTCATCAAAAGCCTACCAACAAGGAAAAGTCCAGGACCAGATGGGTTCTCAGCCGAGTTCTACAAAACCTTTAAAGAAGAGCTCATTCCAATACTTCTCAAACTATTCCATGAAATAGAAGAGGAGGGAACCCTACCAAACTCGTTCTATGAAGCCAATATCACCCTGATACCTAAACCAGACAGAGACACATCGAGGAAAGAAAATTTCAGACCAATATCCTTAATGAACATCGATGCAAAAATTCTCAACAAAATTTTAGCAAATCGCATACAAATATATATTAAAAAGATAGTGCACCACGATCAAGTGGGTTTTATCCCAGGGATGCAAGGTTGGTTCAACATTCGGAAATCAATAAATGTCATTCACCATATCAACAGACTTAAAGTTAAGAATCACATGATTATTTCAATAGATGCAGAAAAAGCATTTGATAAAATACAGCATCCCTTCATGCTCAAAACACTAGAAAAAATTGGGGTAGTGGGAACATTCCTAAACATTATAAAGGCAATCTACGCTAAGCCCATGGCTAATATCATTCTAAATGGTGAAAAACTGAAAGCGTTCCCCCTAAAAACTGGAACAAGGCAGGGATGCCCTCTTTCACCGCTTCTATTCAACATCGTCCTTGAGACTCTAGCCAGAGCAATCAGACAAACCAAAGAAATTAAAGGGATACGAATAGGAAAAGAAGAACTCAAACTATCCCTGTTCGCTGATATGATTATATATTTAGAGGAACCTGGAAATTCCACCAGAAAACTTTTAGAACTCATAAGTGAATTCAGTAAAGTAGCAGGTTACAAGATCAATGCTCATAAATCCAATGCATTTTTATACATAAGTGATGAATCTTCAGAAAGAGAAATTAGGAAAACTACCCCATTCACAATAGCATCGAAAAAAATAAAATACTTGGGAATCAATCTCACAAAAGAGGTGAAAGACCTCTACAATGAGAACTACAGAACACTAAAGAAAGAAATTAAAGAAAACCTTAGAAGATGGAAAGATCTCCCATGTTCCTGGATAGGCAGAATTAATATCGTCAAAACGGCTATACTACCTAAAGTGCTATACAGATTCAATGCAATTCCAATTAAAATCCCAATGATGTACCTTGCAGAAATAGAGCAAGCAATTATGAAATTCATCTGGAAGAATAAAAAACCTAGAATAGCTAAAGCAATCCTCAGTAGCAAGAGCGAAGCAGGGGGTATTGCAATACCAGATCTTCAACTCTACTACAAAGCAATAGTAACAAAAACGGCATGGTATTGGTACCAAAATAGACAGGTAGATCAATGGTACAGAATAGAGGACATGGACACAAACCCAAATAAATACAATTTTCTCATACTAGACAAAGGTTCCAACAATATGCAATGGAGAAAAGATAGCCTCTTCAACAAATGGTGCTGGGAAAACTGGAAAACTATATGCAATATAATGAAATTAAACCCCTATCTCTCACCCTACACAAAACTCAACTCAAAATGGATCAAGGACCTCGGAATCAGACCAGAGACCCTGCATCTTATAGAAGAAAAAGTAGGTCCAAATCTTCAACTTGTTGGCTTAGGATCAGACTTCCTTAACAGGACTCCCATAGCACAAGAAATAAAAGCAAGAATCAACAACTGGGATAGATTCAAACTAAAAAGCTTTCTCTCAGCAAAGGAAACTATCAGAAATGTGAAGAGAGAGCCTACAGAGTGGGAGAATATCTTTGCCAACCATACCTCAGATAGAGCGCTAATTTCCAGAATCTATAAAGAACTCAAAAAACTCTACACGAAGAATACAAATAACCCAATCAACAAATGGGCTAAGGAAATGAACAGACACTTCACAGAAGAAGATGTACAAGTAATCACCAGATATATGAAAAAATGTTCAACATCCCTAGTAATAAGGGAAATGCAAATCAAAACTACCCTAAGATTTCATCTCACCCCAATTAGAATGGCGATTATCAAGAATACAAGCAACAATAGGTGTTGGCGAGGATGTGGTGAAAAAGGAACACTCATACATTGCTGGTGGGGTTGCAAATTAGTGCAGCCACTCTGGAAAGCAGTGTGGAGATTCCTCAGAAAGCTTGGAATGGAAACACCATTTGATCCAGCTATCCCACTCCTTGGCCTATACCCAAAGGACTTAAAATCAGCATACTACAGAGATACAGCCACATCAATGTTCATTGCTGCTCAATTCACCATAGCCAGATTGTGGAACCAACCTAGATGCCCTTCAGTTGATGAATGGATAAAGAAACTGTGGCATATTTATACAATGGAATATTACTCCGCAATGAAGAATGATAAAATTATGGCATTTGTAGGCAAATGGTCGAAATTGGAGAATATCATGCTAAGTGAGATAAGCCAATCTCAAAAAACTAAAGGACGAATGATCTCGCTGATAAGCGGATGAGGACATATAATGGGGGGTGGGAGGGGCTAGCATTAGGTTTAGGGTTAGGTTTAGAGTTAGGCTAAGGAGAGCGGTAAGAATGAAGGAAAGAAGGACTGTGTAGAGGGAAAAGAGGGGTGGGAGGGGTGGGGGGAGGGGAAAAATAAAATAAACATCATTACCCTATGTAAACGTAAAAAAAATAAAAAAATTAAAATTAAAAAAAAAAAAAAAAGAAGTTGCATGCTTGGTAGGGTCAATTTCAAATCCTGAATCTTTCAAATAGCTGTGTGATGTTTAACAACTTGCTGAATTTCTGGTCCTCTTCTTTAAACTCTCATAGGGATGTTGTGTGGATCATATGGAAAGTATTATCTAAAGCATCTTTTCTGTGCTAGCACATTTTTGGAGTCAATAATTTGTAGTCATTTATATCATAAGGCAGGTAAAGTCTTTACTATTCCAAAAGTTTCAAGGGTTCTAAAGAGACCATACAGAGTAAGAACATTGGATGGGGTCAGGGTTGCTCCTTGTAACAGTCCCCAAACTTGGTGTTGGCACTGACCTGTATCTACGGGAAATCTGACTTGCCCAAAGTGACTCAAGGTGGCACAGTGTCACTTCATAGCACCACTTGATTAAATGGACCCCATTGTTAATACTATAATATACCTATTGACATATTATAAATGTACCACATATGATCAAACATACTTTTGTTTGCTTCTTTTGATTCTTCATATATCCAGGATATATTATTGAAAAGGGTAGCATCATATTACTATGGTTGGAAAGCCTAGATTTAGGGTAGGGATGTAGTTCAGTGGTAGAGCTTGTGCGAGGACCTAGTACTGCAATAAATAAATAAATGAACAAATAAAAAATAAAGGAAAAACCTAGATTCCAGATGTTTATTATTTACCTCAGTTGTGCTTGCATATTTTTGGAATTGCAGTAAACAGAGAAGTACTTGCAATGACTATATATGTATGTAAGTATGCGTGTATATATATATATATATACACACATATATGTATGTATATGTATATATATATAAAATTGCATTTTATAATTGCCCATTTCATGTATTTTACAGAATGAAATAATTCTAAATGTACATACATTTTCTTGTCATTTCTTCTTAACACACATAATTCTCTGAATTTGTTTCCTAGCTTTCATAACAATTGTAATTTTTTAACACTGAATTTAATAACAACTGAGATAGAGGACAAGATGAGTATTTGTAATGACTGCTGCAATTCCGTAGTGAGAATGCAGGCAGAACTGGTGAAGAAAGGAGCGAGGCTGCAGAAGGAGTGGGGCAGTGTTACAAGAATGGAAGACCAGCGACCCAGTGAGGCAAAGTCAAGTCTTGCACCTGGTAGGTACACAAGAATTCTAAATGCTTGGCTATTACAAAGGAGTTTTGAAAGGGCACTTATTTTTATAGATCTGGATTCAGAGTCAACCACTGAACATCTACTGTGGACTAGATACTTTATTTAAATGTTACTTCAATGTCTTTTGTTTTAGAATGATATACTTAATATGCTGGTTCCAAGGGATAATCGCAAGCATTGATAGTTTTGATATAGAAATAATCCTTGATTGTTCTTGTTCTTTAATCTGACTAGTTATTAGTAACATTAATTTAGGACTGGCATTATAGGTGTATGCCACAGAACCTTATGTAGTATTTTTCTTCTAAGGTATTTTCTGCTATTCTCTAATTTTTAAGGATAAAAAGAAAGCAGCCATACTATAAGCCTCATCTTAAAGGAAAAATCATTATTAGTAAGAATGCACAGTTCCCCAACAGGATTCTCTTCAGACACTGAATAGGTTTTCTTTCTTAATTCCTTCCTTTATCAATTCAATACTTCAGGGTCAATAATATTACTTCCCTATTATATTTTTTTGATGAATAAAATGTACCAAAGGTAAGTGTAAACTTTTATCTGTGTTAACATGTGATTAGCCCTGACACTTCAGATGTACTGTAGAGAAGTCCATCTCCTTTGAAGTTCATTGCAATGATTTATTATTATTTAAAAATGTTTTTAGTTGTAGATGGACACAATACCTTTATTTTATTTATTTTTATGTGGTGCTGAGGATCGAATCCAGTGCCTCACACCTAGGCAAGTGCTCTACCACTGAGCCACAACCCCAGTCCCAGGTTTATTATTAAATAAAGCAATGATCCTGATGATACATCGAGAGATCACACTGACCTGAAATTATGAATGAACAAATGATGTTAACTATTCAATTATGAAATGGAGCAAATCCCTTTTCATCAAAAACATCTAAGCATGACTTTCCAATATTCTCTCAAGCTGTGTTCTTTGTGCTGTCAGATTTAAGATTCCCCTACACTATGTGCACAGTATGGTCTCTGTGGAGAAGGTAATCGCCATATTTCAGACTTCAGAGACTGGAGGTATGGTCCTCATTAACCCTGCTGAAATGTTTTATTTTCTAGTGAACTCTGAGTACCAGAATACTTTACTCTTCTTCAGCCCAGATAGAGCTGAATACATTCTTTTAGATGCACAGAACATGTTGGAGATAGTATTGATAGGAGATATCAATATATATAATCTATTCAATTTGCTGTATAATGATTTACTGGAAATGTAAATGGTAAATTGATTTAAATGGATTAGTATAAATTATAAACTCATTTATTTAATATTGAATTATTGGAAAACATTGCAATATTTTATTACTCATCAGCTTTATTAGTCAAGCATATCATAAAAGCAATATGAAAGTAGGAATATTTTTGGCATTGTGACATGCATCTACAGTGAGAAGTTTAATTATGTGGACAACAGTTAATACACAGTATTCAGTGATGGAATGAGACAGACATCATTACCCTATGTACATGTATGATTACACGAATGGTGTGACTCTACATCATGTACAACCAGAGAAATGAAAAGTTGTACTCCAATTGTGAACAATGAATCAAAATGCATTCTGCTGTCATATATAACTAAATAAAACAAACAATAAAAAATATACAGTATTCAGGCACACTGTTCTAGGTATGTTGCATGCCTCAGCTTAGAGGTCAGTGAACTCTCAAAGGTCTGACAATAAATGTGTTCTCCAATTTAATGAACCACATGGTCTCTGTTGATCACTCAACTCTACCATTATAGAGCAAAAGCAGTCATAAATGAGCAAGCTTGTCTATGTCCTAATAAAACCTAGTTTAAGGTTACTGAAATGTGTCATAGAATTTTCACACATAATGAAATATTATTCTTAAAATATTTTTATAACATTTAAAATTGAAATCATTATTCTTAGCTCACTTGAAATGGTAGGTTGGTACTGGCCCAGGGAATATAGTTTGCTTACCTCTGCATTATCTCATTGGGCTAGTGAAGATTTCCTAAATAACCAGATATATTGTAATTATATAGTCAAGTGGATGGGAAATCCTTTTCTTACTAACCTTGTTCCCCATTCTACTGCCCATGTTTTGCCTCCTTGCTAGCACTATGACTGATGGGATTTTATTCAATAGGTGCTAAGGTTAAGAGTAGCCATATTTTTCTAGACTTTAGAAATACCAACTGAAAAACTGCTTTCAATTACAATGATATGTAACAATCTTAAGGGTTTGAGAACTGGAGTGACATGGAGTGATTTGAGCATTTTTATAGATCAAGTTTCCTGTAGAGCTGGAAGTGGCAAAGGGACAAACTACTGCAGTAATTGGGGGGAGAAAAGACACAGTTCTGGACTGGGATGGTAGAAAAATACTATGAACAGAAGACAGATTGCAAATATATAAGCATTGGGTGCTTCCTTGAAAGAGGATCAATTAGCTCGTTTTGATACATATTTCACAAAATAAAAGATATTGAGGTACTTCTTTTAAAATACTTGTTAAAATGCTACCTAAATTTAGTTGAGATAATGTACCATCTCTTTCTTCTTTTAATTATTAATAATTATTTAAAATTTGCAGGATCCTAGTAGTTTGATTTATTGATTCGTCCTAGCCCAAAGTGGAGCACATTTTTATTTTTCAAACAAAAGTTGAAAATACTTTTCTGTTAAAAAAAAAAAAATTCCAGTCAGGCACGGTAGTGCACGCTTGTAATCCCAGCTACTCGGGAGGCTGAGGCAGGAGGATCACAAGTTCCAGGTCAGCCCCAGCAATTTAGTTGACCCTCAGCAATTTAGCTAGACCCTGTCCCAAAATAAAATTTTTTAAAAAGGGTTGGGATGTAGCTCAGTGATAAAGTGCCCCTACTCTTAATCCACATTCATCACAATCCATGGCCAAAAATCGCTACGTGGAGAAACTGTCTTTCCATTTCCAGACTTTCCACGCTCCCGCGTGCCCAGACACATCACTACACCTGGCCCCAATACTTATCTCCAGCTTCTCCTCCTTCTCCTCCTCCTCCTCCTCCACCGGACTCTCCCGCCCACCAGGGAGCCCCGCCCTCTCCAGTTCCGCAACCCAACTCCTTTCCTTCTTCCGTCGCTTTCCCCTTTCCCCGCCCCCAGGCTGTTTTCGATTGGCTAAACTTGCTGCGCCGCGGCAGGGATGCTGCAGAGATGCGTTCTTATTGGCTGGAGGGCAGCCCGGACCCCCGGTGATTGGCTGGTCAGAGGAACCAGCAAGTGTGGCTGCGCTCCAGGGTGTGTGGACGCCGCTTTGTTGCCTGAGGGGGGTGGCGGTGGAAGTTAAGGGGGTCGAGGGTTAGCGCTCCTCTGGACCGGCAGTTTCGGCCGCTGCAGTCCCTTCGCCCGGTCGCCTTTAGCCTAGGAGTCGCGCCGACAGCAGCCATGAGCGGTGGCGTGTATGGGGGAGGTGAGTGAGCCCGTTCAGACGAAAGAGCGCGCTTTTTCGGCGTATGGGGTTTGTACCACCACCCCTAGTCCTTCCCTCCACAGCGGTCCCTTCCGGTCTCCCCCTCTCGGGATCCCGGCCTCCCCGCCCCATCCCTGCCGGGCGCTCTGCCCGCCCCCGGAGCCCACCCGCACAGTAGGCTGCTTGAGCGCCGGGCAGTCGCCGCACTCTCGGTTCCTTCCTATCTTCGGACACCTTGGAGCAGGATTTTGGGGGTGTGTGCTCCGTCCCCGAGGCTCGTCCCTGTTGAATGACCGGCATCCAGGGTCGCTTCTCCCCGAGTGTCTGCAGAACGCTGCTGTCGGGTTTGTGTGTGTGTGTGTGTGTGTGTGTATACGTGTACGCGTGTGTTTAAACTTGGGAGGTCCTTGCAGCTTGCTAGCGTGGACCGAGGGTTTCCGCAACGTCCCGTTGACTGCAAAGCCGGCGCGAGGCTAGAACTGATTGGAAGATGCATCCTCCCCTTGGTCTGCGCCCCGCGCTCGCGCCGCCCTCACACCTTTCGGTAACTCCTGTTTATTTGTTGACTGCGAGGTTGCTTGTGGCGGGACCGTTTGCGATTAATTTGGAACACATGTAGTTTAAGCATGACCAGAAAGTTGACCTGGGCCTGAGGCGCGTGGTCTTTCACGGTCTTTGGATAGGCTGTGGTGTAGCACACAGCTTAACACGCCTGGGAATTGCACAGCCCTGAGTTGTAACTCCAGCCTCATTTAAGCCTGACCTTGGACAGTTTTTACTAACCTTTTTCCAGCTTCTGGCTCATTTGTGGAATAATTTCTATCACTTGGGGTATTTGTGAAGGTTAAATGAGATATTTAACGCTACCCATGCTACACGTGTGTAGTTCATGAACCAGCAGTGTTAGCATCATCTGCAAAACCTTTAGAAATGTAGAATATAAAGCTTCACCCTAAATCAACTGAATTAGAGCTTCTATTTTTTTGCAAGATCCCCAAAAGATACAAAGCACCGATGTTTATGTTTATGTTTTGGATTGTGTTTGAAGAGTTAGAGACTGAGTCTACAAATTGAGAGTATTACGGTGAACTATTTCTAGTAATGATGTTATTTCTGAAGAGGATGGCATTTTACAGGTAAGGAATAACAAGAATAGGTTATAAAGAATAGTTTTTGTTGTGTAATTGCAGCATCTCTTATGAGGTGGTAAAGCTGACCCTCACCTCATTCCTCCCTGTTTATGCCCTTCCTTTTGGTTTCTTAGTGTAGGTAGTTTCCCATTTTTACTTTGTAGAAGCTCCAGCAAATGTTCGTGATTTATCTCTTTCCAGTCCACAGGTGCAATCCTAAAGAAAAACTGGGTCTGTGCCTTTGCCTTGTAGAACTTATTGACTGTATTATGACTTTCAGGTTCACTGATCCAAGGAGCTGGAAGCTATTCTTTATTTCTTAGAAGGCAGTGTTTGTGATTAAGTTAGAAAGAAGTAATAGTAATGCCAGTAACTAACATTTTTGAATGCATACTGTAGGCCAAGAACCATTCCAAAGATTTTATAAACCTTGCATTTAATAATATATTTACTCATTTATTCCATTATAACCATTTGAATTGGTACTGCTATCTCCTGTTATTGAATAAAATTGCATAACTTCTTACTAAGTTGGGAACAAAGGTTCTGGGATGAAAAAAAGACATTTCGGTAACCCTTTTCCCTCTTAAAAGAAAGTTACTTGGTTACTTCTCTGTAAGTCATTTTTCATGTCCAAAACCACATCATAATCATGTATGGTTTAGTATTGAGAATTAATATCCTGCTTCTTACTGGTTTATAGAGAGAAATATATTTGAAAGACTATTTTGTATATGCAGTATTTAAAACTCATAAAAATAAGTTTGATTTTGTTTGAGCTACCAACATAGGTACAGTGTTTGAGTCATTTTCCAAAGAGTTTACTGTAAAAAGCATCTAAAACTCTCACTTAAATTTTGAGTAATTAACTTAAACTGTATTTTTAACCTGATTGCTTATTAAAAAAGAGCTTCCTAGTTTAAATTTTTAAATTTTATGCCTGTTTTCTTCTACTGATTATTTATGACTCATAATTTGTAACTGATCTCTGGTTCTACTCTTGCAGTCATCTTTCCTGTTACTTCTCTTCTTCAGACTCCTTCACATGATAAAAATAAACAGGTATACTACCAGCCCAACTTTCATCAGTTGTTAGTTTCATCATTTTTTTAAAAACTTTTTTCCCCTTGAATCTCTAACCTTAAATATTTCTTAAAATCATCTTCCCCATAAGTTGGGGATACTGGGAACACCCTGGTTTAAATAAAATAAAACCTTGCTACCTCCTCCTAAAATCATTAGCCTTCAGTATTGCATTGGAATGTTTTAAGACCAGGTTCAAAAATCACATTATTTCTTCATGTTTCCCCAGAAATCACATCGCCCCTAAATTTGGAAGCATTTATTCTGAGGAAAAAGCACAAAGTCTTCAAAATATAGAACAAATATTTTTATAGATAAGGAATTCAAACCTCAAGAATTTTTATCCTTTGGAGATTGCATCCTAGGTTTTAAACCTCCAGGCCTCTGTGATTATCCTATTAAGCCTCTGGTCTCCCTTTACCATTCCTCCCGGGAGTTCATTGGTGGTTGGTCCTTTTCAGTGCTGGGTATTAAACCAGAGCCTCACACATGTTAGGCAAGGGCTCCACCACTGAACTATACCCTTAACCTTGTGCTTGATTCATAACCAAGTTTCAGGAATCAGATGTATCACCTATTCTCAAAAAGGAAAATGAACAGAATTTAAAGTCCTGCTCAAATTAAAATTGTTCTATATCTAGTTGATCAAGCTAATTAAGACAGGAAAATTAACTGATACGTTAGATTTTTCATTTCACACAAATTATTTTAAGTGCTTGCTATATGCCAGTTATGAGCTCTGCCTTCAAGAAGCTCAGAGTCTTATAGGTGGTTCGGTTAAGTAAACAGATATTTACTGTGGATACTTCACAAATTCTTGGTTGTACTTTTTTTTTAACACTTAAAAATAGCTGAAGTTGAAATGTATCAATGTCAGTGAAGTGGTATGGTTAAATTGGCAGTATGTTTTTTTCCTAGTGATACATGAAATGGGCCTGTTATATTGATGAGAAATGGTAACTAATTCAGTTAGGTATATTCATTAATGACAATATATAGAAAGTACAAAGATAGCACAGACAAGAAGGTCACTAACTCAGTGTAAGGGAGCAGAGGAATTTAAGATTAGCTGAATGAGAATACATGGTGTGATTAGGAGACAACATATAATTCAGTAATACTAGTGTCTGAGATAAGAAGTAAGGGCTGGGGTTGTGGCTCAGTGTTGGAGTGCTTGCCTAGCATGCATGAGGCACTGGATTCATCCTCAGCACCACATAAAAGTAAATAAATGAAATAAAGGTACTGTGTCTGTCTGCAACTAAAAAAGATAAAAAGTTAAAAGAAGTGAGACTAGTGATAGATTATGCAACTGGGTAGAATGATTTGAATTTCATCTTGCAGGTGCTGAGAAACCACTGAATGATTTGCCCTTTTATTTTCATTGAATGACTTATGTACCAAAATGATCAATTTTTTAAAAAAATTTTAATTTGTTCTAATTAGTTATACATGACAATAGATTGCATTTATGCATTTTGATAAATCATACATAAATGGAGTATAAGTGCTCACTGATTGTACGTATTATAGGATCACATTGGTCTTGCAGTCTTATATGTACATGAGGTAATATTATCTGTTTCACTATACTATCATACACCTTCCTCTCCCTTCACGACCCTGTACCTAAACTAAAGTAACTCTATTCTTCCCCAGTCCCTCACCCCTTATTGTGAATAGCATTTGCATATCAGAGAAACATTTGGTTTTTATTTTTGGGTGTTTGGCTCATTTCACTTAGCATGATATTCTCCAACTTCATCCATTTACCAGCAAATGCCATAATTTCATTTTTTTTAACAGACTGCATTTTGATTCATTGTACACAAATGGGGTACATCTTTTTGTTTCTGTGGTTGTGCACAATATAGATTCATATCATTCGTGTAATCATACATGTACATAGAGTAATGATGTCTGTCTCATTCCACCATTTTTCATACCCCACCTCCTCCCTCTCATTTCCCTCTACGTAATTTAAAGTTCCTCCATTCTTCTGTCAACCCCTCAATCCCCCACCCTCATTATATATCATCATCCACTTATCAGGGAAAACTTTCGGTCTTTGGTTTTTTGGGATTTGCTTATTTCACTTAACATGATATTCTCCATTTCCATCCATTTATCTGCAGATGCCATATTATTTTTCTTTATGGCTGAATAATATTCCATGTGTATATATACCAGTTTATCTGTTTTTCTGTAGGTTGGTTCCACAATCTAGCTATTGTGAATTGAGCTGCTATAAACATTGGTGTGGCTGCATTACTGTAGTATGCTGATTTTAAGTCCTTTGGTTATAAACTGAGGAGTGGAATAACTGGGTCAAAAGGTGGGTCCATTCCAAGTTTTCTGAGGAATTTCCACACTGCTTTCCAGAGTGGCTGCACCAATTTGCAACTCCACCAGCAATGTACAAGTGTGCCTTTCTCCCCACATCCACGCCAACATCTATTATTGTTTGCATTCTTGATAATAACCATTCTAATTGGAGTAAGGTGAAATCTTAGAGTTGTTTTAATTTGCATTTCTCTAATTACTAGAGATGTTGAACACTTTTTCATATATTTATTAATCACCTGTAAATCTTCTGTAAAGTGTCCTGTTCCTTGGCCCACTTATTGATTGGGTTCTTTGTATTTTTTGGTGTAAAGTTTTGTAAGTTCTTTATAAATTTTGGAGACTAGTGCTCTTTAAAACTGAGTAATATTCCATCAGTTACAATTTTGAAAGGTCAGCAACAGTTCAAAGGGTGGTTTGAGAAGGTGAAAAGATGGAAACATAATTCCCATAAGAAATTGTAACTTCCTGTTGAAATAAGAGATTGAGAAGGCAGTTGCAATGGTACTAAAGAGAAGGGACTTTGAGATTTATTTAGCATAAATATTTGGCAAAACTTGAAAGATGAAGGTGTTTACAACAACTCTCAGGTTTTACCTCTGAATACTGGGACCACCAGCTGAGGGGTGATGCTGAGAATAAGTTAGACCAGATGGAGAAAAGGAGGTAATGCTTCAGATATGCTGGTGTTCGTGAATTGATGTCGATATGCAGTAAGAAGTTCAGGGTGTGGTTAGAATTTGGTAGAGAGATTTGAGATTGGGATTATTCATATTTAGGTAGAAGTTGAAGCCAAAGGAGTGAATAGATTAGCTAGGAAAGGGTAAATTTAGGGGAGGGGCTTCTAACATGGGGTTCCCGACCTTCCCAAGGAATCCATGGAAAGAATAATTTGAACCAGAGAATTTGATAGAGAAAAGGTTTGTTACTTTGGGAAATGTAAAAAATGTAATAACTTCCTTTCAAATTAGAAATTAAAATAAGTGCCTCTTTGTTTTATTTAAATAAAAATGGAATCATTTTTGCAAAAGCTCACATCTCAACTGAATATTTACAAAGTAATAATTGATTTTTTGTTTTAATTAAAATTTTTTAAAATTTCAAACATACAAAGAAATAACATCATGTATGTTTATTTGTAAAACTTCTGTAATTATCACTGAATTAAATATATATGTATTATTTTTTATATTTGCCTCAGATATTTTAAGAAATAAGATGTTGATATATATTCCCTTTTTTTCTTTTACTCTTCACTTTTCTCTTTATTATTCAGAAGTCAATAATATTTTAAAGTCACCCATTCTCAATTTTGATTTAATATACAGTCATTTCCCCAAGATAAGAAATTTCAGAATCTCTTTGAAATACTAACTTCATGTCTTTAAGTGTAAGAAAACCAAGTTTTAAATTTCACCCTATTTCCCAGAAATAGTTACTGATGTAACTGTTAACATAAGATATTTTGTCACAAAATAGTATTGCTTTTATATGCACTTAATTGAAAGATTACTTTGCTTTTGTCCATAAAAACTATACCATCTCTCATAAAACTTGAAACAAATTAAGAACTGTGATGTAATACAAATAAGTTATATTACATCAAAAAATTTAATGGTCCCAAATTTATATATGCTACAACTAACAATACACTCAGGAGAGGGGAAAAAAGTAAAAAACAAAATTAAACAAAAAAAAAAATGTTATGACACAAGTGATCACATCTAGAATTCCACTCAATCTTTAATCAAGTAGGAACAAATCCCCGGTTTAGAGAAAAAAAAAATCTTCAGTTTAAAGAGCAAAGAGAACAGATTAAAAAGAGGAAACTTTGTTTTTTCCCTTTGCCCAGAGACATTTTCCAAACCTGTTGTAGCTTGCCTAAAATGTTCAGAATATATGATTTTAAAGGCAGATTTCCTTATATAAAGAAATTGCTAGCATTCTTAATCAGTGAAGAACTATGACAGGAAGTCCCATTCTTCTTTCAAACATGATCCAAGAGAGTATGTTCTTATTGTAGCAGCTGACCAGTCCATCCAGAGTTCCATTTACAAAACCCATTTTCCCTGAGAAAAGGGCGATGTGTGGTTTAAGCTAGAGAGCTCAAAGGCTTAAGTCTTTTCCCTAAATTTATCATTAATCCCTTCCTTCTCCATTGAATTGGCACTTGATAAACAGAAGTGAAGTATGCAAGACTGATTAGTGTCAGTCATTTAGAAGAGATCTCTGTGCTTTGTTGTGAATTTAGTATCAGGAAGGGATAGAGAACCAGTTTTGTCAACAGGTATTGATCATAGGTAGTTGCCATTATTATGACTCAGATTTTACTTTCTTTGACAATGGTAGCCTGTCTTCCTTAGTCTTCATCACTTTCCTCCTCCTCGTCTTGATAGTATACAACATCCCATAGTCCTCTCTTTGTGGTAATAACTGTTGTCTGAGATGTCTTCTGAGGGACAGATCTAGGAGAGCCTGGAGATCTGGGGATCCAGGTGGAGAACCAGGTAGATTTGTTGCAGATGACTGACTGGTGAGATTAGTCTTTGTTCCACCAGACAAAGGAAGCTTAAAATTTGGGCTCTGCCAACCAGAAAGATTGGTTTTTTAGAAGCACTTCCTTTTCCTCACTTTAATTTTCTTCCTTTCCATGAATTTATAAATTGGATCCATAATATAATCATCATTTTTAGTTTTGCCCAGATGGAGACACTACACCTTTTCCATCTTCTATGTCATCTTCAGAACTGTGTAAAACCATTTCTTTTCCTTATCTTCTAGTGTTTTGCATCTTACCGACATCTGTAATTCCTCAAAATAAAGTCCAGTTTGGAGTTGTCTTGCCTTTCTCTTTAAATGTCTGTACATAATCTACATCTTCCAGTGCTTTCCAATAATTTTCAGTTACAATGTCTTCCACTGCCCCCTTCTTTAGCTAACTAGCAAACTGAAGTTGGTATGTAATCCCCATGCATATTGTTATGCTTTTAGTACTTGTATAGGCATCCATGAGGTAAGTGGTACCAAGACACGTGTGTGTGTGTGTGTGTGTGTGTGTGTGTGTGTGTGTGTGTTTGTAACTAGGTTTTAAAACTTAAGCATTTGGGGGGTTGGAGGTAGTAGCTTAGTGGTAGAGCACTTGCCTACATGTGTGAGGCCCTGGATTCTGACCCCAACATTGCAAAACAACAACAGCAGCAACAAAAACACTAAGCATTCTTCAGTGATGTATCCATGTTGATACATGTAGTTAGACCATGTTAACTGCTATATAGTATTCCACTCTATGAATAGCTGTTTCCCTACCGAGAGACCATTAAATTATTTCAGCCTTTTCCCATGGCAAGCAGTGTGATGGTGATAATTATAATAGCAGCTAATACCTATTGTAATGTCAGGTACCTGTTCTAAATGCTAATATATATTTGTGCATTTAATGCATGAAGATTGCATTTATGAAATAGGAATGAATACACGTTACAAATTAGGAAATTGAAGCAGAGAGGTTAGTAAATTGCCCAGGTTCACATAGCTAGTGAACGTTTTTGAACATGTCTCCTTTGTGACATGTGAGAGAATTTCTTGAGAATAGATATGAGTAATTACTACATGTGCACATATAAAATTATCAGATTACTAATTTTGCCAATTTAATAACGGTAAGTATAATTTATTATTTTTACTGATTGAAAAAAACTTCTGAAAAAAAGTGCTTTGTTTTTAATGACTTACTGTTTTGGGTGAAGTATTTTTAAGTATAATTAGAGGCTTTTCACTAATTTGACTGTGGGGAAGATTTTTACCTGCTTTCTTCCTCAACATTAACCTTTATCTCCTAATAATCTTTGAAATATGCAAACTTTATTGATTTTATGATTTTTTACTTAGGCTGTGTGATTACACTTTAAACTCTTATTCTCCAGGGTCCCTAATTTGCTTGAGGTTTTGCCAAGTTTCTTCACTGACTGTATGAAATATAATCTCTCTTAATGTATGATAGAATGGTACTCAAGAGTACTTGGTATCTTTCCTTTGCCCTACCAGATCCATTTTCCACCTGTTTCTACCCTCACTGTGCCCTTGTGGACTATATCAGTGTACTTCTTGGCCTCTGGCTTTTGCTTGGATTTAGCCCAATGACAGGATAACTGTACTTCTTTCGTTGGGTTTTTTGTCTTGGTGTAATTATTAATAGGGCCCCCTTTCACATTCAGAAGTGTCCAAATTTGACTGATAAATTATAGGATCAAGGTGGTTGATGGGGTTGTGTGGCATATTTATTAGTCTGGTTCAGTCTTCTCCATGTCAGCCATGGCTGACCATATCCCTTAGCTAAAGGTCATGATAGCTTCTCTCAGGTAGCTTTTCCCACAAAACTTTCTCTTGGTTCTAATAATAGTTCCTCCTTCAGTTCCATAGATGGCAACTAATTCATTAGTCTTAGGGTTACTGTACTGTTCCTTCTAGTTGTCCTATACCTTGAGTATATATTTGTAAATAGGCCCTTTAATAAGTAAACTCACATTATCCCATTTTAGTGTACCATCTCTTTCCTGATTGAACCTGAAATTACACAGTGTATGACTTACTATATTTGAATTCAGTGAATCTACTTGACTCAAGCTAGTAATAATATGAATATAATTAATTTTTATAGACTTTTCACATTCTTATTTTAAGTACATTAAGTACACCTTTAATTTCCATATGACACTTAAAAGTTGTTAATTACGTTTAATCTTAATCTTTTCAGATGAAGTTGGAGCCCTTGTTTTTGACATTGGATCTTATACTGTGAGAGCTGGTTATGCTGGTGAAGACTGCCCCAAGGTAATGTTAGAATTGGTTGGATATATAAGAGCTGTTTATATAAAATTAATTTCATGCATAATTTCTGATTCAAAACAAATATGGCATTAGACATTAGTTTGTTTTAATAAGAATTCTTTATAAAAGCAGGTGAAACTTTATGTAATCTTTTTGACTCTTACAGGTGGATTTCCCCACAGCTATTGGTATGGTGGTAGAAAGAGATGATGGAAGCACATTGATGGAAATAGATGGTGATAAAGGCAAACAAGGCGGTCCCACCTACTACATAGATACTAATGCCCTGCGTGTTCCAAGAGAAAATATGGAGGCCATTTCACCACTAAAAAATGGGATGGGTATGATACTTTTCTCATGGATTTGATTTTTTTAAAGTATGCATTGATACATATTAGATATAAATCAGTGGCTGCTTATACTTTGGACATCAACTATGTATTTTTTAATTTATTCCACATACTGATATTACAGGCTTTGAGTATACAAAGATGCATAGGAAATATTCCTTTTCCTTAAAAAACTCAGAGTTAGGAGAGATCAATGTATATATACAAATATGGTATACTGTTGGGTGAGTACTATATAGGTATGCTCAATGAGCTACGGGATCAGAGAGAAGAGGTATTTAATTCTATCTTTGGGGGGTCAGTGATAATTTTCACAAAGGAGGTGATTTTTGTCCTGAATCTTGATCAGTGAATAAGACTTTGCTTGGGCAACAAGGCTAGGTAAAGCAGAGGGACCAGCATGTATAAAGGGCTGGATTTGTGAAAGAAACTGACATGTTTTGAAATACCGTACAATTAAGTGTGGCTACAATGTTGTTCGAGTTATAGTCAGTAGTAGGAAAGGTAAAGATAGAGCAATTGGAAACCATCCCAAGGAGCATGTTAAGTAGTAACTGAAGGATAGTCCCACAGGAATTTAAACTGAGATATGATATACTCTTATTTGCCTGGTTGGAAAGATTGCATTAACAATAGGCAGGCTAGATTAAAGGGAAATATTAGATTCAAGTTTGTTAAGAGAGTAAGAGTTCGAAGAGAAGTGAAAAGGGCTTAAGCTATAACTGATGGTGGAGATCCTGAAGTGACTTTCAGGATATTTAGGAGACAGATAGTAATGAAGGGATAAAAAGAAAAAGGAATAAAATCATCCTAGATTTTTGGTTGGGGTAACTAACTAGAAAATACCATGCACTGAGATAGTAATAGAAAAGAGGGGAGAAAGTTGTATGGTCTTAAAAGGCAAAAATCATTCTTAGATTGTTATTCACCAGAAGGACTCATAGGACTCACCATGTGGTAATATTTAAGGCTAAGATTTATTATTCCAAAAAGATGAAAAATGAAATGAACAAAGAGAAAGGGGGCTGAAGTTCAAAGGAAACTAGGTGCAAGCTTCCAAGAATCTTCTCATAATGAAGTCACACAAGACTTAATAATTCTCAGCAACAAGTAACAGTATTCATGCTATCTGCCAGAGGCTTTTATTGTGGTCTGGTCCTGTAGGTACCTCTTGATTAGCATGTACCAAAATTCAACTCCCAGAAGGAAAGCAGGTGTTCCTTATAAAACATGTTGTTCATATAAGCAGTTTAGGCACAATGAGCTGCTCTTATATGGGGAAAGTTTTGTGTCCATGTAGGGAACTGTTTACCAGTCAAGTTCCCAGACAGCAGCTAAGGATTTGCTTGCTGTGTTATCTCTTCCATGTAGCAAGTAAATGAGGTCATTGAGTTCAAAGTGTTTAGGATATTCAAGGAATAATTCATTAAGCAGGTGAATAAAGGTTTATGAGAAAGGTTTTAAGATATAGAGTTGCATTGTATTACCCAGAAAAAGTTTGGAATGTGAGAAGAAAGTTGAGGATTGAGTACTTAGTTAAAATTTGTTCTGTAATTAACCAATAGAGAAGAGATAAGTATGAAGGACAATGAAAAGAAACCAGGAATTAAGAGAAAATTCAGAAGGTAAGAGAAGAAAAAGATTCTGGAAGCATAAGAGTCCAGTGATTCTCAGCATTCCCAGGTGTGACATTGTGCTTTACACTAAAAAGGGGAGAGAGAAGTTAAAGCTACCATTTAAGTTCATTGACTCAACTCAACCAGTCCTGGTGGAAGTATATTATAACATGCAGTATAATGCAATGACATTTCTTCTTAGGACTGCAAGAGAACTGGAATTGCCTACAAGGTCATTAATGACATATGTGAGCAGTTTTAGTGGAATGTTTAAGTGGATGCCAAATTGAGGATATAATGTTGCTCTCCAGATTTTTTAAACATCTTTTAATCTTTTTTATCCAAACAGATTGTAAGCTTTTTGAATGCCAGGTCTTGATCATACAGTTACTTTGTATTTCTTCCATTATTTTGATCACAGACTGATAATTACTTACTGATAACATTTATTTGATATTTTAGGTCTGTTAGAAAACTATATTGGGTCAGATCTGAGTGCTGAAAGGATCAAAAAGAGGTTATATGTCTAGAAAACAAAGATGGGTTCTATACGAAGTACTGTTATGAAGTAGGTCTACACAATAAGTTAGTTGATCTGTGTATTAAAGTATTACTTGCTAAACAGTCTAAGGATGCTGTATTCTTCTTTAAGCATTGCTTCAAGCTATTAATTTTATATTCTAGTTGAAGACTGGGATAGTTTCCAGGCTATTTTGGATCATACCTATAAAATGCATGTCAAATCAGAAGCCAGCCTGCATCCTGTTCTTATGTCAGAAGCACCGGTAAGACAGACTTTCTTTTCCTAGTTTCTCTAGTTGCTTTTTCCTCCTTTAGTTTTCTACTGATTTGAAGATTATTTCCTTTTTCTTTAAAGAGGCTTAGAAATTCTATTTTGAATTTAAAAGTTAGGGAAAATGGAATTAATTTTTAAATACTATTATAACTTGTGATTTTAATAAATAAAATATTCAAAGAGTTTTAAAAAATGTCCTAATGGGTTCTGGTGGTTATTTTTTTTTCTAGGAATTTAACATTCGATTTTCCTTGTACTGCTTCCCATTTTGATTTATGAATCATCCCTTGTACCCCAAGTGCACTGTATATCTACTTTTATAATTAAATCTCTAAGAGAAAGGTCAAATGACAAAGGCTGGAAATTTCTAGACTGAAGTCTATTATGAGTACCTTTGGTACACAGACAAAAGGGCCCAGAAGGTGCACATATGATTATAAATTTTCAACATCTTTATTGTTTCTGACTTCTGATTTATTTTATGAGCACCAACTGTAAGTGGGACAATTTTATGTTTAAAATTCATATTTTGGATAAGTCTAATTTCTATAATTCATAGCAGTTGACAGTTTTACCTATTAAATAATAAATCATAACATCTGATTTATTTACTGAACTTAATATATTTACAAATAAATAAAAATAAATATTTCAAGGAGATATGTAAGATTACTTACACATAGCATTTTATTTTTAATGTTTCACATCTTTGTTAATATAGTGATATTTTATAGCTTGAGATACAGCAACATTTTAATTCTTAAACAATAAATAACTTGGATTTTTTTTTTCTCAAGTGGAATACTAGAGCAAAGAGAGAGAAACTGACAGAGCTAATGTTTGAACACTACAACATCCCTGCATTCTTTCTTTGCAAAACTGCAGTTTTGACAGCGTATCCTTAAAAGAATAATACTCATCTTTTCTCTAGAATTATACATGATGTTATTAAATACACATGTGTCAGAAGACATGAGCAAATTCTTGCTCATTCAAAAGGGTTTTTTTCCCACTGTTCTCTTGCTTTTTAAAAGCTATCCATCTTTTAGTATTTCTTATCAGAATTGATGGTATACCAGGAGATCTGAGACAAAAATAGGAAAGTAACCCTCAAATCCTGCTTGTTAACGGGGAGCATATGTGTGTGTGTGTGTGTGTGTGTGTGTGTGTGTGTGTGTGTGTTTAGGAAGGGGAATGTGAATGAAGAGGAGTGTTTTAACCAGCTGACTTAAATTGAGTTTGAGTATTGCCATTTTCTCTTTCTCCTCCAATATCAGAAAATGGGAAATTGACTGTAAATTCATTTGGAAGTTACTCAGTCATCAGATATTTATTGTAAGACATTAAGGAGGGAACAAAGGATAATATGCCCTGAACTCAAAGAATTTGTAATGAAAATATTCTTGTTAAAAGCTAAATAACATTTAAATTGTACTTCACAACAACATTGGCAATGTCATAAAGAAGTACCTGATGAATTCCTATTTCATACCTTAATTGTAACAGTTCAGAGGAGGAGCATAATAGCCTGACAAACCTTTGTAAATAGAATTTAGTTGCATGTTATAGAGGAACGAGCCCTGTATTTAGAGTTCAGATTGTATGGCTTATAAATGTGTGACCTTGAGCTTTGCTTTTTATGTATTTATCCTGAATACCTTTCTGGCTTGCTGTAATCTTCAAATAAGTGTTTTATATATTTGAGAATCACTGTGTTAGCTGTTATCTAACCATTGTCTTTAGTGCTGTGTCTTGGAGGTGACATTAGCAAAAAGTGTGGAAGTGGAAAGTGTAAGGGTCATCATTGTGACTTTGTTTAATAGTTGAAGATACATATTAAACTTCAGAGGGCGTTGTAAAAATAGCTTTAGGTCAAACTGTATATAGAGGCCTTGCACGTTGGATTTTAAATATTTGAACTTCAGGTTCAAGTTTACTGTGGGATTTTGAGTAGGGGAAGGAAAGAGGATTAGTAGATTCATTGTATATTTCTCATAATAACTCTGCCAGAAAATGAAGTCATAAAGTAAGCAAACTTCTCCAAGTTCACAGTTTGATAATGACTGTCTTGAATTTGAATGTAGATCTGATTAATTCCTTACAAAGAGTGTGTAAACAGAATTGGGCCTTTTATTTTTAACTTTTAGCTATAGAAAATTTCAGACTAATAGAAGATAGAATATTATGATGGGCCCCCTCATCACCCAGCTTCAACTGTTTTTAACACATTAGCTAAGTTCTCTCTCCCACTATGATTTTGAAGCAAATCCCAGACATGTTATTTTATAAGTAGAAACTTTAGTATATATTTCTAAAAGATTTTAGTATGTGTCTCTCAAAAAAGTAATCATAATTCATTCATCCATCCATCCCTGAGTTCAATCCCCATTAACACACACACAAAAAAAATACTCATTAATCTTCCATTAATTTGTTCAAACTGTCATTTTTTTCCCTCTTCAGCTGTACAAATGTATTAGTCATGAAGGCTCATCTATTCTTCCCTGTTGTTGCTCAGATCCGTTTGTTTCTATCCCACTGCATTAGATGTAAACTATTTCTAGGACTGTTGCAACACCTTCTCTTGTCTTGCCCATTCTTTATACTGCAGTTCTAATAACCTTTCTGAAGAACCAGTCTGCTTTAAGCTAGGATCATCTTCCATATTCCTTTTCTCATTCTGCTTTCCAGCTGTGCTGCATTAGTTGCAGTTCCCTAACTTCACTATGTTCTCTTGCCAGTCTCTCCTACATACTCCTTCCCCTGCCCATGCATCCTCCACAGCTTTCAGTTGAATTCCTAGGAATGGTTAGGTGTTCTTTTCCTTATAACTCCTCAGGACATTCTGAGTTTTTCTCTTTATGGCAAGACTCATCTCTACTAACGGGATATCCTTCAGGGTAGAGGCAGTTTTGGTTCACCTTTACATATCTTTCATGTTGAAGGAATGTTAGTGGCAGACTGACCTGTCTGCCTTCTTTTCTCTCTCTCACCTTTCCTCCCTCTGACATTTTACTAGGCACCAGACTCAGTAAGCACAGATGCTTAGTAGATATTTGGTGAACCAGAGAATGGCCCTACTTTTAAAACATTAGTTTAGGACGTTCACTCAAATATACATTCTGCAGCATGGAACTGGGGAAAATTTGCCTGTAATTTACCAACTTGAATTTACCTGGACTAATTCTTCTGTCTCATTGAGTTGAAGACAGGCACCACCACTTTGCTACCAAACTGCTGGGATGATTCTTCCAGTGCTTTGTGAGAATGGTTGTAATCCCTAGGTCAGATACCACAACTTCCCACTATTCTTGCCAGATTTTTGTAAATTTTATTAATAAATACATCTCACTTTGTTATAAGACCTCTTTGATCAACCTCCAAAGATTTTCGTTGATTAAGTTAATTTTGACCGTAGAAAGGTTTCCCCGAGTTTCTCACAGAGCCAGTCTGGAATTCCTGTCTATATAGTTTGTTTTTAAAACTAGAATTATTTGACACCAAATTTCATCCCTAGGTTTATTTTAACATATTTTAAATGATAATGTGTGTTTTAAAAGTGGCATCTGAAACTTCATGAGAACCTGCCCTTTGCAATAGATACTAGTTTAGGAGTCTTGTTACCTTCTTTTCCTTAATGCTTTAAACTAGATTTGCTAATGGTCGTTCTACTGGTCTGATTTTGGACAGTGGAGCCACTCATACCACTGCAATTCCAGTCCACGATGGCTATGTTCTTCAGCAAGGTAACTGTATTTAACCAAGGTGTAACGAGATGATTTTAGATGTTTGAGGACACAAACAATGAAGTTAAACGATGGAGTGGACTGATGAAGCATCAGTTTCCCAATAATGTCTTTTATTAGGTTTTTGTTTGTTTTTGTGTGTGTGTGCTAAGGATCCAGTCCAGGGCTCACAAATGCTAGGCAATTGGTGGACAGTGGTCCAGTGCTAAGTCCTGCCATAAGAGTTTTTTAAAAAAATCTTTATATGTTTAAAACTTATGCCTGATTTTACTTTTGCTTTGAAGGATAGTTCAGTTAATCCTCCTTGAAAAAACTATTCATATATAAGAACACACAGAAGAAATTTGTCCCTAGGAGTTGGGCTTATAGCTCTCTTAGCCTTGTTAAATCTGTGTCTCAGGCATTGTGAAATCCCCTCTTGCTGGAGATTTTATTACTATGCAGTGCAGAGAACTCTTCCAAGAAATGAACATAGAATTGATTCCTCCATATATGATTGCATCAAAAGTAAGTAAGGATTGAATTTTCCTTTTGAAATTTACCCCCAACTCTTCATTCCTGTGTTATGGACTCTGTTAACGTAGCATATGCTCTTACCATCAGGAAGCAGTTCGTGAAGGATCTCCAGCAAACTGGAAAAGAAAAGAGAAGTTGCCACAGGTTACACGGTCTTGGCATAATTACATGTGTAACGTAAGTAACCCTATTCTCTTTACAAACACGTAAGGGCTGTAAATCTTTAAATAGAATATGGACACATTATATTTTCAAGCTCTATTTTTTAAACTATTTTTTTAGTTGTAGATGGACACAATACCTTTATTTTATTTTATTTTAGTTGTAGATGGACACAATGCCTTTATTTTATTTATTTATTTTTATGTGGTGCTGAGGATTGAACCCAGTGCCTCACACGTGCTAGGCAAGTGCTCTACCACTGAGCTACAACCTCAGCCCAAAACTCTGTTTTTAATGATACTTTAAAAACAAACTGAAACTTTGTGTGTTGAGATACTTACCATATTAGCCAAATATCTACAAAACTATTATGTATTCATTTGAATTGCCAGGGTGAGACCTGGAAAGAATTTTGGTTTTAGGGTCGAAATAAACAATTTGCTATTCTGTATATTTTTTGGCTAAAAAATAGTTCTAATTTTTTTAGAGACGTGCTAGTATGGTTCAGTTACATTCTCTTTCTCAGTATGAATCAGCCATGTCAGAAGCATGTGATTATTCATTGCAATGAGCTGATGAAAGATTCCTTATCAAAAATTATCTCTGAACACATCATGTGATATGGATCTCTTATGAGAGAAGAGTTAATAAAACAATCTGTTACTCCACAGATCCATATTATAATAATTCCTAACAGTAAAAGAATGTGAAAGTCATATTTTACTGAGAGATGTATCCTGATGTTTTTTTGCACCTGAAGATTGTATGTTTGTTTTGCAAAAGGAAAAAATTGTGAGGATGATTAATAATTTGAACTAGATATTAGACAATAATTTTCCTTAGCAACAAGTATTTTATAGCAAATTTTTAAACTTATTTTATACCATGTAGTCATTGAAAATTAATATAAGATATGATATATATACACATATGACTTTGTTAAGATAATGAAATCTTGCTCCTAAATTTAAGATTATTTTTAAGGAAAAAAATGATCTTCTGAAACTAATTTAGTTATGCAGGACTGGTGCAAAGGTTCCTAGTTGTTTTTATCAGTTGTCATTGTTCCAAAACATAACTTATAATATGGCTTCTTAAGGACGGAAGAGTCCTTGCTTAGTAGATCCATACTCTTGAAATGACTTACCCTCTCCAGAAATATGGTCTGATTTCATTCTGAAGAATATTTTAAATATAATGTTATATAAAAGTATAGATTGTAAAGACAAATCTTAACCTTGTTTCTTGAGTTTTTTTTTTTTTTTAAATCCATAGTGTGTTATCCAGGATTTTCAAGCGTCAGTACTTCAAGTGTCAGACTCAACTTATGATGAACAGTAAGTTTTCTTATTTAAAAAGTGTATTTCCCAAATGAGGAAAGAATTTTTAATACTAAAGAAAATTGTAGAATGTGGTTAACCAGTCTAATGGTATGATGTTATGCTGAGGTAATACTTAATGTTTTAAAATATTCTCCAGTTTATTAAGAATTGATAATTCCATAGTAGTTTATAATTTTGAAGAGGATCATCTTTGCTTTTTGTATAATATTGTTTATTGTATTTTCAGAGTAGCTGCCCAGATGCCTACTGTTCATTATGAATTCCCCAATGGCTACAACTGTGATTTTGGTGCAGAAAGGCTAAAAATTCCTGAAGGTTTATTTGACCCTTCCAATGTAAAGGTATAAAAACTTGTTGCATAATTAACTTGACTCTTCTTGTATATGTAAAGCACTTGTGTAATTATATGGGCTGTATAAGACTAATAATTTGGGGGGGGTATGCTTTACTGTATGAAGTTCTTCCATGTGAATATTTGTTTTCTTTTGTTCTAGGGGCTCTCAGGAAATACAATGTTAGGAGTCAGTCATGTTGTCACTACAAGTGTTGGAATGTGTGATATTGATATCAGACCAGTAAGTGCCTGTCTCCTGTTACAATACAAGAGTATCTTTTAGAACAGTGAAATGCCTCCAGATCATTGTTAGGTTGGCAGCTTTGACCACTGACTTTAAAATCCATTTTATAATAGCATATGTAAATACTGTACTCTGTATTATTATTAACTATTTTTTAGTATTTGCCTGTAAGTTTAAAAAAAAAAGAGATGAAATACTAGGAAAGAAAAAAATGCAAAATTCTAGAGCTGTAGTGTCCAATATGGTAGCTGTTGGTCACATGTGGCAAGTTGTATTAAATAAACAGTAGTTCAGTTCTTCATTTGTACTAACATCAGTATAAATGTAGTTTGTGGCTACTGCATTGGACAGTGCAGATACTCAGAACATTTCCATCATCAGAGAAAATTTCCTTGGACAGTGCTGCTCTACAGATTCCCTAAAATGTAGAAAATCAAATATATATTATGATTCTTCTTGCATATAGACCTGCTTCTATGCTTTTCAGGAGGGTGTGGTTTAAATTATGTAACTTATATAGAGTTTATTTTAGATAATCTTCATATTTTTTGCATTTTGTCAAGCCTTAACTATACATTATATACTGTATTATTGATTATATATGATAGCAATTGTTAGATTGATTATAATTTATTATACCCTAGAATCAGTTTATAACACATACTGCCTTGATTTTCTTTTGAGTTACTTTGCTTAGAGCATGATGCTATTAGCTAAGGATGTATAAAAACTGTATTGTTCAAAAAAGGCTTTGGGGTTACTGTGAAAAATCATTCTTTATTTCAACTAGTGACCTCGCAGGCATATGCTCCTTGTAGAACAAAAGGAGTATAAGTTTGGAATTTTTTAGTGGAAATCCAAGGCCACTTATGAGGTGGGGGAAAGCAATTAAAGTATATTCACTGTAAGAGTGATAACTTTCTGTGTTTAGTGAAATTTCTCTTTTATCTAATGTCGATTGTAATACATCCTATTTTGTTTCAAAATTTAGATGATACAGTTATTTGGAATAAATTTTTTTTAAATGGGAACTTAGCCACTAAATAAAGCAGATCAGTATTTAACTTTTTGGTGCATACATGCAAATGAGTTATAAATGTACACCTTAAAAATAAGAATTTGTTTTTATTTGGAAGTCATCATTATGTATATTTTTAAAAAGCTTCACTGTGGTTTTGATGCACATCCCTGCAAAAGAGAAAGATAGCAGTCTTTTGGCCAGGAATATTTCCAGAGTGCATCACTGTCCATCCATAATCACAAAATAATCTCATTGTCTAATTTTAAATATTCAGTATCATAACTTCCAGATGAATATTCCAAGATGAAGTTATAAAGTGTACCTCTAACCAAATATTGGCAGCTGTCTGCCAAAAAGTTATGATTTTTTAAATAATTTTTATGTTAGCATTTCTTAAACTTTAGTGTGTGGGAGTCACATGGGGAGTTTTTTAATGAACAATTATATGGAATATGGATTCCATACCCAGAGGTTTTTATCTAATTGTTTCTAGGCATTGGTGGTCTAAAGCTCCCTGGGTGAGTTGAATGTGCAACTGGGATTAAGAACCACTGGTTGAACTTAACTGCTTCTATGTAGAAGTTTAAAAATTTAAAATCAGGAAGAGAAAATTATAGTGGAGGACCCGGCTTTATTTGTAGTCATATTTAAAATTGTTGGAAGTGTGGGTTCAGCCCCCAGCATCAAATAATAATAAAACTGTTGGAAATGTTTGGAACTAATTTATTTTTCTCGTTTTTAACCTAGGGTCTCTATGGCAGTGTGATAGTGGCAGGAGGAAACACATTAATACAGAGTTTTACTGATAGGTTGAATAGAGAGCTTTCTCAGAAAACTCCCCCAGTAAGTACTGTTGTTCTTCAGTGGTATTCTGTGATATGTGTGTTCACTGATGGTGTAATTTATAGTAAATGTTCATTTTTCAATAGGTAGGTGATATTTTGTGTGTGCCTGGAATGCTGTGGTTTAAAGTTAGTATCTTTTTTTAACCAAAATTTCTTAGATAACATCTCTTGGTTACTCTTAAATTATTTGAATCATTATTACTTCTTAACTTTATACTTAAGTGTCAGTAGTCTCTTAGGGACACAAATTATGGTTCCTGTCTATGAAGGGCTCAGTCTGCTAAGGTTAGACATGAAAAAAGTTAATGACCTTATTGTGCTGAGTTCTTCAGTGTACCTGGAATCAGGTGCTCTTTGGAACACTGAGAAGCAAGTACTCTCTAGGAATATCAGAGGAAAGCTTCATGAAGAAGCTGTTATTTGAATGAATAGAAGTTAAAGTTGTTGCTAATTTATGAAAGGACATGTAGGTGGAGAGAATACCATGTGCATAAAGCAAAAAAAAAAAAAAAAAAAAAAGATGGCATATTCCAGTAAATTTGAGTTTATGTCTGCATAGAAGTTTGTGATATGACTGTAAAGATGAATGGTTTCTTAGTTTCCTAGGGTGGCTATCACAAAGTACCATAAATTGACTTAAGACAACAGAAATTTGGCTGGACATGGTGGCGTAAGCCTATAATCCCAGCGATTCAGGAGACTGAGGCAAGTGGATCTCAAGTTAAGGGCTAGCCTCAGAAATTTAGGGAGGCCCTAAGCAGTTTAGACTCTGTCTCAAAATAAAAGGGCTGGAGTTGTAACTCAGTGTTAAAACTAGAGGTTACCTAGAGGTAAATTGCCTTTAGGTTTAGTGCCCAGTCCAAAAAAAAAATGACAAAAAATTTATTGTCTCACAGTTCTGGAGCCTAGAAATCTGAAATCATGTTGTCATCAGAGTCTACCCTCTTCGTAACTTCTGGTGGTTTGCCAGCAATCCATAGTTTATAGCTGCAGCACTTCTGTTCTCTTCTTAGAAGGTAGTAGTCTCATTGAATTACAGGTGAACCCTACTACATTATGACTTCATCTTATATCTTAATTATTCCTGCAAAGAATTTATTTCCAAATTAGTTTATGTTTACAGGTTCTAGGGAATAGAACTTCAATGTATATTTTTGTGGGACACAATTTAACCCACAACAGATGGGCAGCAAGGTGTATCTTATTAATGAGTAGTTTGGATTTTATTTAACAGTAACAACATAATAAAATCTGGCAGTGGACTATGAGCTCATATGTATGTTTTTAAAAGATAACTGTGTGTTGTGATAACTTGTAAAAGGATAGACCCATGTGGTTTGAGAAGGTAAGTTACATGGTCTGTCAATAACAATATAGGAATCATAATCTTTAAATTTAAAAAACTTCCATCAAGTGTTTTTTCTTCACTAATTTTTGCTTTTAAAAAAAGAAGCTTCTAAGGAGTTACTTAGGTCCTAACGACATCTATAGAATATATGTACTTACCAGTCTCTTGGCTTCTCATATAAAGGAATGTTTTATATATGCCATATCTTTATAAGTAAGTGTTATTTGCATGTTGATATAGCTACAAGATTGACTACATTCTTAGAAATAGTCTGATATAGAACATGCCTAATATAGTACTAATCACTAGATTTCATACAAAGTTCCTGAATAATGAATATACACATAGATGGCCCAAGATCTGCTTAAGACTGGTTAGAAAATATTTTTGTCCTTTAATTACCTACTGTAATTAAAAATGAGCAAAATAACAGAAATTCCATTCTTATAAAATTTTCCTCACCTACCTACATGTTCACCCCTCCTGCCCCTAACACCCCATCCTATATCCCATATTCTATACCCCTTCCTCTCCTTCCCCCATCTCTCTCACACACAGTTTATTTCATTTTGAAGACAATTCAAACCATGTTTTCATATATTGAATAACTGGAAGATATCAACTTGAGAAGTATACTCAGAGGCAAATTCCTAGATAGGGGGAAAAATCTTTCCATACAGGTGAGATGGGGGTAATAACTGAACCACAGAATTATCAAGAAAGTGTGAGCTCAAAACAGAAGAATTGATTTGTAAGGGGAACAGTATGAATAGAAAACTTACCTGAGATCTGATGATGATTGCTTTTTGATTTGGAAGGGTCAGGGTAAACTAAGAAAGGATATGAATGCATGAAAACTTGGAAAGGGGAGCAGGTTGAGATAATTATACTTGGTGTTGGATGAAATAATATATGGAGGACTTAGCATAGTACCTTATTTATGTTAAGTATGTGTTTTTCCATTATAGGTTATAAATTGTGAATGCTGTCCTTTCAGTATGCACTAAAGTTCATGCATTTGATTTTATCACATATTGCCCATTAAAAGCCACAAAGTACATATTAAAATATTTCTATGAAGTAGACTAACCTATGCCTACTATTAACCTATTTCATAATTATCATTTTTTAAAAAAATATTTTAGTTGTAGGTGGACGCGATACCTTTATTTTATTTTTATGTGGTGCTCAGGATAGAACCCAGGGCCTCATGCATGCTAGGCGAGTGCTCAACCCCAGCCCAGAATAACCATGTTTAATCAATTTGAACCACAGAAAGCCATTAAAAGTTGTCAGAGTTGAATTCCCTGAGTAAACTGTTTTGATGGTTGTAATGCTAATTCTTCCCTCTCTATTTTAGAGTATGCGGTTGAAATTGATTGCAAATAACACAACGGTTGAACGGAGATTTAGTTCATGGATTGGTGGCTCCATTTTAGCTTCTCTGGTGAGTAGATAAGCTATTTTGCAAATTTAGATTCTTACTGAATTAATTAAATGTAGTACTGAAAATACCAAGTTTCACAAAAATACTAAAAATAATTCCAGTTCTTCATTTCTTTGCATTTTATAACTATCAAATGAGTGGAAGACCCATTAAGAATACGTTTTATATGTTCTAACAGAATGCCTCTTTGCCTTACTAATTTGTTTCCCCTCTCAAACAGAGGTAGAAATATTGAAATATCCATTCCTCTTATAATAATAATCCTTGTTGGCACCAGTGAAGCTGCAGTGCATTTAAAAGTAAATCATTCCTTCTTAAAGTTCCAGTTGTTCCCATGTCTGTTGGTGAGGTGTAGGAAGTTAGGAGTTGGCCCTTTGAGCAAATGAAGTTGTGGAGCTGGGTTTTGGACTGGTTTCTGCCTTGAGTCAGGAGGTAAAGTCCTTGTACTTTTCTGGATCCTGGGAGGATTACCCCTTTACCTCAGTCCAGCTGAGTAACTCACTAAGTACACAGGTCTTTCGGTGATTTCTATTATTGCCTTAATTTGGCAGCAGGTCATTATCAGCGATACCCTCTTGTCTTCCTTGACAGCCATTTTCTAAGCCCTACACAGATTCACGGGTATAAAAGGATTTAATATTCTTTATAACCTGAAAGGTAAGGTTACATAGTGTCTTAGGATGGGTCTTTCAAAGTTTAAGAGTTGTTAAAACAAAGGTATTAAAAGTAAAAGGTACTTTTCATTAAGAAGGCACAATATTTCTTTCCATTTTACAGGGTACCTTTCAGCAGATGTGGATTTCCAAACAAGAATATGAAGAAGGAGGGAAGCAATGTGTAGAAAGGAAATGTCCTTGAAAGAGAGTTCCCAACCTCTCACCTTCCTGTGTCACCTTACGTTTCATAGCTTTAGTATACTCAGGAAAAAATGACCATCTTTTGTAGAATGTTTATACATTTTTGCATATTTCAATTTCCACTTAAATTTTTTAAGGCTTTAACTAGCTCTATAAATTAAAATGAGTTTGTGCTTTCCTTGAAATGCACTTATTCTTATTACAAGCATTTTATAATTTTGTATAAATGTCTATTTTCTCTAAATATTTTGCTTTCAGTAAAATGCTTTCCAACTCTGTTTAGTATATTAATTACCAGTGGATGGTGGAATTGCTTTTTATTGACTAGTAAAAGTTACTGCCTATGCTTTTTACCTCAGGCTTGCAAATTTAAATAAAAATTACTAGCCATTTCAGAAATATTTTTGGACTGTTGTGTGCTGTGACTTGCTGCTTTTAAATAACAAAGGTATTTAATCATTTTTTAAAAATATTTTTAGTTGTAGATGGACACAATACTTTATTTACTTTTATGTGGTGCTGAGGATCGAACCCAGTGCCTCACACATTTAGGAGAACACTCTACCACTGAGCTACAACCCCAGCCCCTTAATCATTATTTTGAGTGAAAGTATTCACTGTTTATTAACAATAGTATCCATATCCCCTTCGTTTCCTATTCATAGTAATATTAAAAATATTATCTAAATTCCAGATACTATCTTATTGCCTTCCTTTGGCACTTCCACACACTCTAAGATAAGCAGGTGATATTAAAGCCTCCTTAGATGTTAGTATTTATTTCAATCTGAACTTTATGCTGGATTTTTTAAAAATCTTGTAGGAGACAGACCACTTTCAGAATTTGCATGCCATGTTTTTAACCTCTCAGAACAACTGATAAAGTCATTTGATCAAAAGCACAATTTCTTTATAATAAACCACTTAACATATATTTAGAATATTATACAAGAAAGACAAATGGTAAATTAACAGGTCAGACATTTTAGACAGAACTTGACTTCTGAGCTTCAGAAAGATGTGGGAACTTTTCTTGAAGACGTTTTTCTTTCTTTTTCTCTAAACTTTGCTTTCTTGCTTTGAGGCGAGCTTGTTTCTCAATCCTTAGTCTAGAATAATAAAAGCATAACAGTAATTTATATAAAACTGTTGCTTGATAATATCAAAATATGTCCAAATCAATTATGTAAAAGCTTCAGTCATGCCAGTTTCTGTATTTGGTGTTTTATTTATATTGTTAAACTTATAATAATCACTATAAACTTATACAAATCAAGAGATAAATATGAAATCAAAATCATCTATAGGGTTGGGGTTGTAGCTTGGCGGAGTGCTTGCCTAGCACATGTGAGGTACTGAGTTTGACCCTCAGCATCACATAAAAATAAATAAAGGTTATGCGTCCATCTACAACTAAAATTATTTTTTAAAAAATCATCTATAACCCTATACCAACTACCCTTCCTATTTTATAACTGGAAAGAATGTCCAGATCTTATAAGCCTGGAACAGACGAGGCCTGAAGTTCGATTCTAATAGGCTCTCTACTTTATTTTTAAAACACTGTAATTTTATTGAGTACACTGGATTTTTCACATCCTGAGACTTGGGAGAATTCCAGATTTTCAAATAGCCTTCACCCTAGCTTATCATCTTCCCTACAAACAGAATAAAATCATGCTAAAAATGACACTTAGGCACTGATTAGACTTAACCATTCTCTAAAAGAGTTTGTCCCCACACATTAGCATTCCAGAGAATTAGGCATTTGTGCTTTAGCAAAATTTTGCTGATCTGTAGGGTCACTTGGGAGTCATCAAAATTGAGGATGGTAAGTTCATGGATGCCAAACCTCTGTTCTACAGAAATTGATATTTTACAGGATACTTTACTGATCAGTAGGCATGGGTTGATAAAAAAATTCACAATAACAATTGAGACACTGAATACAATAAGCCAGTGCTATAGAGGAGGTTATAGAAATTGGAAATAACGAGCCACATCTGGGTAAAGATAAAAATATGCATATGTAGAAAAAAAAGACTAAGTTGTTGAAATATTACCCATTCATCAGTCTGATCCAACTAGATTTTAGCCATTTACAAAAATAAACCCATCTGAATGAAAGAATAAAGGTTTTCTATTAAGAATATTCTGAAGATTATACTTCATTCTTTGAAGGTAAGGCTAAAAACAATTACTTTCAACCATAAATCATGATTTTAGATGTGGATCCAGTGTTTTAAATATCATTTTTTAAAAAGCATTTTAAGAAGAATTGAGGGCTGCAGTTGTAGCTCAGTGGTACAGCACTTGCCTAGCATGTGAGGCCCTGGGTTGGATCCTCAGCACCATACAAAAATAAATAAAGGTATTGTGTCCATCTACAACTAAAATATTTTTTAAAAGATTGAAAACAATTTTTAAAAATTATCAGGTGGTGGTTCTTGGGACTTCTCTATCATAACATAAGCCTTATATTTTCCCTAATCAATGATAAATTTAACAAATGAGAAATTTTGCTATGGAAAACATGATCAACTTTCTGCAGGCTTCTCTCCCTAGCCTTTCTTTTTATTAACTTTGCAATAACATGAGCTCATGTTTCAGGCAACTGATTTATTTGGACCTTATATTTTAATATTACAGTAGGATTTTCCCATTTACTTATATACAGATAGATGAAAAGCAATAAAACTTGAAAGTATTGTTAACTGTATTGTTAACAATGGCTATTTCTGGATGGTGAGATTACATATGACTAATTTAATCTTTCTATTTTTTTCCACAATGAATAGGTTACTGATGTAACAAATAAAGACAAATTTAATATATATTAACTGATACAAAGATGCAAGTTCATTACTAAAGGTATTTGTGCTCACCTCACAAAATGATCCACATAAGGCATTGCGAAGAATCGTTTCTTATTGTATCTTTTGTTTAGGTGCCAAGGGATAGGCCACTGCTTGAACTTGTGCCTGTCAAGAAAACAAGTTACTGCTTTAATGAAAACATTTAATATATTTTCACTTCACTAATTTTCTAACTTTTCCTAATCTCAAATAAATTAATACAAATAAAAATAAGAAGATAAGTATTTTTTGGTTTTTGTTTTAAAGCAGTGCTGGGGATTAAATATAGAACCTCAAGCATGGTAAATAAGTGCTCTACCACTGAGCTATACTCCATCCCTAGCAAGTTTTTAGTTGTTTTGACAATTTCTTTTTTCTGTATTGAATTAGATCGTTACAGACAATACAGCTACTCTCCTAAATTTGGCTTCAAGCAGTTAATTCCATTATCATAAACTCTCTTAAAACAACTTGTCAAGAGTAGGTGCATAATATTGTATTAATTTCAAGAGCACAGGAAGGTCTAATAACCACCCAAAATGCATTCTCTTCTTTGCTGCCTAATGTTTAAAATACTACTAAGAAAGCTTCATTTTGGCTGCTCAACCCAAATATAAATAAACCCTGAGGAGAGGGTTATTTGCTCTGGGCCAATTATTTATAACTAGGTGTTATAAATAACGCCTTTCCCAAAGGATGACAAAATTATGTAGTAGAGAAAAGGAGGAATAAACATCAACTGTTTCATAATTTGGCCTAGGGATTATTTTGCAAACTGAAACTGATTTACGTGACCTTATTCCTCAAGAACTTTTTTTAAGTGGCAAGTAATTAATGGATAAAGAGGGCAATGGTGTGTCCTGAAATTAGCTTTAAGAGTCTCATAACTTAAAATGATATGTATATATGTTCATGATTCTGAATCAAGGATCCATAACTTTCAAAAAATTCTTAAAAGGTCCCATGATTGACAAAAGCTAAGAACCAATGTTATAAAAAACCTATACATAAATGAAAATCATGGGAATGGGATAGTTGAGCTGGTATTGGTTTTATCAAAGTGACCTACATTCATATCCTAGTCTGGGACCTCTTCTTACATAAGATAAATCTGATACATCTCCAATGGTAAGGGTTAATATTATTAAAAGATAGTGGACAGCAAATGAGGTATGGGATCTCCATTCTCATCTTGGATAACCACAATGTAATCTATGTACCAGATGATTCTTCCAAAGATGTCTCTTCTCCAAGCACCAGGTCTAGCTCTTTCCTGACCAGTCTGAAGAAGCCTCAGTGCATCTTCTCTTTCCTGGACAACTTTATCTAATGCATCCATGGAATCAACCACCTGACAAGAAATCAGAAAAAGATTCAATTTCAGCAATCACCTACAAGAGAATTCCAAAGAAAGAGAACATATAAAGACCAAGGATACATAAAGTCTATGATAAACATTTTTATCAAGGAACCATTGTCAAGTACTTCCTAAAAACCTTTTTGTACATGGGTGTCCATAATATCACTTTCTATAATTTTAAAATTTCATTTAAATAAAAATTTAGTTCAGATTTCCATGTATTAGTTTTGTCTGGAGTGGGATATACTTTTATAAATTCCTTTTGGAGACCCAATTTAATTCATGCTATTTCAAAACTCTGTGAACTAATAACAGTTCATTATTTTTATTATACTAAAAAACACACTTTAGCCTGGACAGATCACTGTTTCCTTCACATGCTTACACCACTATTTTGATCTATTTTGTAGCTGTTACTATTATAGGGAAAGGGAGAGTGATTTTAAAGATTAACCAGGATTCATAAAGACAATACTAGAATGTCTACTTATTTTAAGATTTCTATTGTGTGATTTCTAATGTACATAATATACTGGTAGAGTAATACGTATTTAAAAATAAAGATTCATATACTGGAGATAGTGAAGTCACACAAGCCACACTTGTTCATTTTTCTAAATAATGTACCATTTTTACATGGGTATGTGTGTGTATCACCCTTGAGCATCATAACACATGTCAAATACTGCATATACATACTTGTTTCTTATAAAAATCCTCAAAAGGGACGATTAGATTATATAAAGATAATCCCACAGTTTAGTATAATACTTGAAAGAGATATGAAAGCTACTCATTCAGCTTCTAACCTGTTTATTTAGCCAACACTCAACACTATTTTCAACTTCACTCAAGGCCTCAGAATAGCTGAATTTACGTTTTCCCAACTATATGAATTTCTACAAAATTCTTGGTATGAGATGGGTAAGAAAAATCCTATTTTGAAGATAGATGAACTTTAGGAGAGGGAAGGAAGCATGCTGGTAAGGGCCTATACAAATCTCTCAAACCTTCAGGAATCTTTAGTAAATCCGGCTACTGACTGACTGTATTAAAGAATCTGCCCAAACTATGGTAGGGCTTGAGGCTCCAAACTCAAATCTAATGAAATGAAAGTAAATGGCTACCAAGTCCACAGAGTTAAAAACCCAAATGTTCATACCAACAGATGAGAAGGTTAATCAGAAGTACAGGTTAAGCATCATGTCAATGTTCAAAAAGTTTCGGATTTGGGATAAGGGATGCTAAAAAAGTAAAGTGTATGCAAATAGTCTCAAACCCAAAACACTATGAAATCTGAAATATTTCAGGTTCCAAGCATTTCCTAAAGGATAAGCTTATCAATAAGCATCAATTGAGTACTCAAATAAGTCAACTTCAAAGAACCTTCTTTTCTAATTTAAGTTTCCCAGAGCCACGAGTGTCAGCTGAGAGAATATGAAAGTAATGGGGTGATGTTCCACAATAAGAGTCTATACTACTTCTTACAGTCAGACATTAAATTTATAGAGTAACACTTGAAACTTTTTTTAAAAGTCTAAAAATATAATTGTAACATTAAAATCAGTCTTTATTATTTACTTTGTTCCAGTATTTCAAACACAGAGGGACTAACACAATATATATTTGTGTGATTCCCAGGTCCTGACACTGCTGAAGAGAAGCAGCACACGGTCTGGGTCTTTTATCTCAATGTGTACGTCATTGCTTTAGTCACAATCATAGCAAACTACTCTGCCAGAATTCAAAGACTCCCTCTCAAATTCAATGGTCTTCTATAAACAAAATTTGTCTGTAATATTTTAGCGGTATCAACCCAGTTCAACCCAGTGATAATATGTCCCAGTTATAATTCTCATGTTTCTCTTTTACTTTTCTAAACAGTTCCAAATTGTCAGTTTATATCTTATATTAAGAATATTTTTTTATTTTGCTTAACAAAGTTTCCTTAGTAATGTATCTAGGAAACACTAGGAACACGAAATATATTTGAGTTTGAAAAAAATTATGGTTACTTTCAGCTTAATTTTTATTATTTTGGATTCTACTAATTCAGAAAATACAGTACATATGACTTACTGAGCTGAAGGTTCATCTCTATAGTACATACTTAAAGCAGTGTGAGGGATAACCTGTTACTGAAGTTCAAAAGTCTTACAACAGCATTATTCTAGCAAAAGCATTTTCATCAAATAAAGAATGTGTTATTTATAAAGCATCCTTACTTGTCAATGCACTTAGAAGAGTTGGTAAAATATAAACTTCCTTCACGGCAGAGTTAGCAAATGTAGATGAACATAAATGACTTTACTTTCTAAATGTTACATAGCAATGAGGGCACCTACCCTGTATCTTAGTCTACAATTATATAAAAGAAATCAGGTTTCTCTGTAAGTGGCTAATTCCATGGCTAGGGTAGGTTAATACCAAACAAACCCTTTGCTGTGCCTCATGTCCACTTGCTGGCATAAGGATGTAGCACCCATATTGAAAGAATTTACATCAACTAAATATGGGATGATGTTATTAAGGGATTATATATAACTCATTCAATAAATATGGAATCCATGACTCCCCACTGATGGTAATAAATGAAAAATGACAAAAGCAAAGACAAAAAGCCTTTCCTTACAGAAGAAAGCCAACTATAAAATGTAGAATGAGTCACAGGATTAGAAAACCACTATTTAGCAAATATAATAATTGGTTCAGATGAGAATCATCAACAGATACTAAACTAGTGAGTGAAGTTGAGAAGTTATAGGATATTTACATGATCTTAAAAGTATTTCCTAACAAGATACTTATTTAGGTACAAAGAAAAAATAGTGGAGAAACCTGAAGGACATACCCTAATTCAACTTACTAATGCTAACATAATCAGTAACAACAAATTAACATTCTGATTTGATGCACAACGAAGAATACAGTAGCACTTCAATCCTATCATGAGAAATATTGGATGAACCCAAATAGAGGGCTGGATTATACTCTTCCAAAATGTCAATATCATATATTTTTTAAAATTTCTGTTTAATAAAGTTTCTTTAGTAGTGTGTCACGAAACACTAGGAACACTAGAAAGACAGACACTCAGATTAAACAGACACAAAACTAGAAAATCCAGGATTTTGTTATTGTTTATTATAGGGATGTTGTCGGGACATTTGATAAAATCTGAATAAGATTTATACATTATATAGATTATATGATTATATAATGTTAATTTCCTGATTTAAAATTATATATTTATATACACTGTTGAGCCTTTTTGAAACATTAAGTTTTTATGGATTAAAGGGACATCATATATACAACTTATTCTCAAACAGTTGAGAAAAGATAGTGTATAGAGAGGTGCAGGAGGCAGAAAAGAATAACAGAAATACGGCAAAATATTCACATATGGAACATGGGTAAAAAGTATAAAAGAATTCATTGTTTATGTTCACTGTTTATGTAACTTTTCTCTAAGACTAATATGTCAAAATAAAGTTAACAAAAATGTTATGTAGCTCAACTTTCACTAAGCTAGAAAACCCTCTCCATAATTAGGTAAATAACTAAGGTTTTATTCCATATATTTTTTTTTAATTTTCTCCAAGGATACTATGTCCTTCCCTCATGAAGTCAGTGTGGCAATCATGGCTGGAGCAGATGGAAAAAAGAAACTAAAGTAGCTAAGGTTCTGCAACAAGATTAAAATTGTCAAAAAACCGAATGCTGGGGCTGGGGAGATAGCTCAGTTGGTAAAGTGCTTGCCCCGCAAGCACAAGGCCCTGAGTTCGATCCCCAGTACCGCAAAAAAAAAAAAAAAAAAAAAAACGAATTCTGGGACACAGAGGAATCAATAATGTTTGACCTTGAAAGCAATCTAGGAAAAAAAATTTATAAATCTAACTAAATAAAACACAAAATTTCTACATAGAAAATACATATTTTAAACACACAAAAAAGGAGGCAGGTCTACATATACTGACATAGAAAGAAATCCACAGGTAGGTGAAAAGTTCAAGTTTCAGGAGATAATACGCAGTATAACCAAATTTGTGTACATAAAAATAATTAGTCTGTACTATTATAAGTATAGACTAATTTTGAGGGATAAATAAGAAACATCTAAAATTTATTATTCCTGAGAGTGCAGTAGGAATACAGAGAGTTTTCTCTTAATGATGAAGAAAATCTAATTAAGAAGATAATTGGGGCTGGGGTTGTGGCTCAGTGGTAGAGTATTTATGGTAGCACATGTGAGGCACTGGGTTTGATCCTCAGCACCACATAAAAGTAAGTAAATCAAATAAAGGTGTTTTTTAAAAAGGCTTAAATTCTTAAGGAAAAAAAAAGATAATTGACTTTTTCACAACCACATGAATATACTTAATACTAACTGAACTGTTTACTAAATAATGGTTAAGATGGCAGATTTCATGTTATGTGTTTTTTACCCTAGTAAAATAAATATATTTTTAAAAAATTGATCCAACTGGTCAGAAAGTGGCCAAACCAGAAATAAATGGAAATGTAAAGTGGTATACCTACTTTATTTTTTTATTTCTTGGGTGGTGGGAATTGAACCCGGAGCCTCAGGCCAGGCTAAGCCTATGTTCTACCACTGTGCAGTTGCTTCAGCACACAATTCAACTGTTTCCTACAATGTTAGACAGAGGTTTACCATATGACCCACCAATTTCACTCCTACAGATCTTCTCAAGAGAAATAAAAATATACATCCATCCATATGTCAGGGATTGCAGGCAGGATTGGGGCATGACTGGAGATGGGCACAAGATTTCTTTATGGGGTGACAGAAATGTTCTAAAATGAGATAGTTGTATTGGTTGCACAACTCTGTCAGTTTACTAAAAATCACGCAGAAAAAGGAAAAAAAATGTATCTATTTGAAAAGAAACAGAGGACCCATGTACTCACTCCTTTTAGATTTTACCCTGCACTTGAGTGTCAAGCCTCACACAAGTCTTACCTTTTCTAATCGTTCTGGACTTGGCATAGGCAATCTCTGCCTCTTGGCCTCCTGCTCGAGAGTTAGAAGCATGTTTCTTTCTTTCAGTAGGACATACCTATACCAAGGAACACAAAACCTGTGATGATATTCTATGATGGTTGTGACTTCTGATATCAGAATTAATGATCTATACTTCAAAGTTCTTTAGAAATCTCAATACATAAAATATCTGTGAGCAGTCCTTTATACAGAGCTCTATCTTTGCTTATTCATTTGTTCTCTAAAGCTTCCATGTGCCACATATTATATTAAATGATAGAAGAGTTTTAAAAAAGTCTAAAATACAGTCTCTACAGAGAAGGAAAATGGAAGATAAATAACATTTATGGAGCACATTTACTGTTATATGTCAGGCAGCAAGTTAAGCATTTTTTTTTTACAGTATTTCATTTCATTCTCAAAATAACCTTTTGAGGTTGGTCACTATCCCCGTTTCCCCATTCCTAAATGAAGTACTAAGTTTGAGAGAAATAACATATTCTGGGTCACAGGGCTAACTTCACATTCAAATATTCTGGGTCACATAGATAATTCTGTATTCAAATCTGTGTACAAAACCCATTCTGTTTTTAAATTAATTTTTATTGGTGCATTATAATTATATATAATAGTGGGATTCGTTGTGACATATTCATACATGCATATAACATAATTTGGTCAACTTAATTCCCTAGTACCGCCTTTGATCTCCTCTCCCGTCCCCGAGTCCCCTTCCTATAATCTATTGGTCTCCCTTCTATTCTCATTAGGGTTCCCCCATTCCACACATACTTTTTAAACCTACTCTATTGTTATTATACTATGCTGCTTCTGAGATTGTAATGTGATGTGAGTTGGTGGGAAAGACAACAAGTTATCAGAATAAAAAATAGCAGGAGGAGATAAGACCTGGAAAAGGATTCATAGAGGAGACAGGATTTGTTAGTGTGGAAAGGAGAGCAAAGCAAACAAAATTAAAGGTACTGAAGCAGCAGAACTAAGAGTCAGTGCCAGTTAGTCATGGTGACTCACATCTGTAATCCCCGTGACTTGGGAGGCATAGGCAGCAGGATCACAAGTTCAAGGCCAGCCTCAGCAATTTAGCAAGGTCCTGAGCAACTTAGTGAGACCCCCTCTCAATATAAAAAATTAAAAGGGCTTTGGGATGCAGCTCAGTGGTAAAGCATCCCTGGGTTTGATCCTCAGTAACCTCACTCCCCTCCACCAAAAAAAAAAAAAAAAAAAAAAAAAAACCAAAGTTGGAAGAAAATAAAGGAAATGTGAACGTGCTGAAAATAAGCCAAAGGAATCGGGCACCTCATACTATGAAAGTAGGTAATCGGGGGAAGGCATAGCATGGATTGTTTAATTTCAGCCACAATGAATATTGAAATAGTCCTATCTATCCCTTTACTGATAACCCACAATAATAGTGCTTAATACCACTTATTTTTCTATAATAAATATATAATATTAGTGGTTTTTATAAGCATTTTAAAAGCCTACTAGAGTGCCTAGGTAGATAACAATTATGAGTTAAGTAGGCTGAATGAAAGGACAATTAGGAAGATTAGGAAAGGTGGTGTGCATTGTTCCATCTAGAAGGGACAGAAGGGACACTTGCTGCACAGACCAGCCAGTTGTTGCCATGTAGGAATTCAGGAACAGTGTTGCCAGATCACAGATCTGATCAATCAAAACTTTATTTTTTGTGTGAAATTTCCCAATTTTAAAAGTAACTAAGGCTTAAACAAAATACCTTTAGGCTAAATAGTCAGTTTAAAAGGAAACCCTTTCTTAAATCCTCTGAACCCTCTCAATTTCATTAGGAGAACCTGCCTGAAAAATTCACCTAAATTCCCAATTAATGCACCCTCCAAAACAAAACCACAAGCAAGTAGGCTAAAGAAGTCAGACTGTTATTATAAAAAAGGTAATGAAAACAGAAGTCTAAATGTGACCAACTATTTGCCATTTCATTTCATTAGTTGACAGAAAATGCTAGTATAAAGGTATTAGTAAGACTGATAGCAGTTAACAGTAAAATTTCTAAACCCCCAACTACTTGAGACCTGTGATAGATTTATCTTAAAATAATCTGTCACATTTAAAAAATCTCCCATGATCTTATATATCATATATATCATTTAGAGTACTGTCACTTTACTCAATTTCTTACATCAGATAGATGTACCTCAGTTATACTGTAAATGTTCCAAACAGCAAGATATTAGTGTATTTTAGTATACTTACCAAAGCTTATGTAAATCTTCATTACTTTTGTTCCTTAACTGCTGACAAGTCCAAGCAGCTCCTATTAAAATGACAAATTCAAAACATGAAATAATGCTTCTAGCTAAGTGTCCATGGCAAATTACTTATTCTCTCAAAACCTGTTTCCTTACTGTAAAATATGCAACACTGTTACATACCATTAGAATTCAATTAGATAACAATTTGAAAATATTAGTAACATGACTGGCAAAAGCATTCAGAAATTTTTATTTTATTTATTTATTTGTTTTTGGGTTCTGAGGATTTAATCCACTGAGCTACATTCCTCAGTCATTTGTATTTAACTATTTATTTATTTTGAGACAGGGTCTTAATAAGTTGCTTAGGATCTCACTAAGTTGCTGAGACTGGCTTTGAACTTGTGATCCTTCCATCTCAGCCTCCCATGTTGCTGGGATTAGAGTCCTGTGCCACCATGTCTGGCCTCAGAAATTTTTAGCATCAGTATGAGATATATTTTCAGACCCTGATATCAAAACATTTTATCTAACTGCAAATTAATTTTTAATTATTACTAAAGAATGGAATCTACAGCCTTAAACTTCACTTTAATTAATACTTTTAACCTACTCCTCTTCTAAACCTTTAGCCAACCTACTAAGGAATAACTGACTCTATTATTTTGATGACCTTTTAAATTTTCTCTTGTGAGTACTCCAAAGGAAACATCTAATTCCTAAACTGAATAAATAATCCTAGAATAACGGAAGGTTCAATAAATCCATTTAATATTGACCAACCCAAATATCTTACCAGATTTTACTTTTTCTTCTCCCCAATTCTTTGGATCATCAAAAAATTCTTCTAGTCCTTTCCTTGACAATGTGGTATGAAGGAATCTACACTGGTAAAAGGAAGTGATATTTGGCACATTCTTAGGTAGTAAACTAAAAGAAAACCTGCAACTAAACAAATAGAAACAAGTGATTAGAGTTTTTTGCAATACCTGAATTTTATAAGTAATAAACAATCATTTCCACACTATGATGCTAAAAAACCTATCTGGGAATTCAGCACCATAAGCAGTAAACTTTTAAGATGCTTCAGAAAGTATTTTTTGATATTGCATTGTACACATTGCTACCCTAGAATTTCAGAAGTATATTTAAACAACTGTATTTTGTTTTGTTTTGTTTTGTTTTTTTTCTCCCCTCTGAGGGGCTGGGGGTTCAAACCAGGGTCCTTGCGCATGCTATGTGAGTGCTCTCCAACATAAGCTATTTCTTTAGCTCCACAACTGTATTTTAAGGTAACATTTTTAGGTCTTTCATCCATTGTGGTAAGTGGGTTTTTCTGTAAATAAAAACATTTTAAAGGTTGATTTTGCAACAAGTATCAAGGACCCCAAATTTTTTCTATTTTAACTCAGTAATTCTTTTAGAAATATTAACTAAGTGAATGATCATAGATGGGAATTTGCAAATTAAAATGTCTATTAAATTATTATATGTGCTGGGGTTTAGGTCAGTGGTAGAGTACTTGCTTAGCACACAGGGGGTCCTGGGTTCCATCCCTAACACTAGAAAACAAAAAAAATAGAATAACAGCTAAAAAAGTATTATATGTTATATCAAATATGGATAATTACAAGAATATACAATTGTGAAGAATGGTTAAAAAATTATTATGCTTCTATATGATAAACTATTATGCAGTAGTCTAAAAAGAAACTAGTAAAATGTAACTTAAGTGTTGATTTTCTATCAAGAATACTTAACTTGAACCTACTCATGAGTCAACAATCAGATCGATCCAAATGGTGGGATATTCTAAAAAAGCTAATCATCAAAAATGTCAATTTGAAAGAGGAAAAAAGGAAATGTATTGAATTAAAGAAGACTAAAAAGACACAGCAATTTATGCAATAAATGATCTTTCACTGGATCCTGAATCTAAAAGAAAAAAAGTTAATTTGGACAATTTTAATTCAGACCATAGACTAGGTAAGAGTAGTATAATAATGATAGTATATTAATTCAATATCCTGAGTGTGATCATTGTATTGTGGTAATGTGTTTGTTTCTTAGCAGATACATGCCAACGTGCCATGATGTTTGAAATCTGACATACCTAAAATAGTTCAGAATAAAAAGACAATATAATATAGAGATAAAGAAAATGTGACTAAAGGTTAATGATTAACATAGGTGAAGAGTATATGATTAGTCTTTGTACTACTCCAACAACTTATCTGTTGGTTTAAATTTTTTTAAGAAAAAAATAGGGAAAACAATGGAAGTTAACAAAAATTGTACATGTAAATATGATTCTAACTTTATTTAAAAATTATATATATGCATAGCTATGCAAAGTGAAAAAGAATAGATGGAAATCTGTCCATCTCCGAGTAGCAGAACTGTAGTTGGTTTTAATTTTATCCTTCATAATGTTTTACCTCATTTTCTCAAAAGTGATGTAAATAAGCAGATATTCATTTCATAATAGTGAAAAATATAATTTTTGTTTCCTTTTTAAGGAAAAAGAATGAAGAAGAGATAATTGATCCAAGTTTGCCACACTAATCAAGTTACAACTTCTGAAACTCTACAAAAAAAAATTTTTTAAATTGCTTATTTCTGAGTTTTGTGTATGGAATATCAGCAGCACAGAACAAATGCTCAACTGTGCATTCAATAACAAATGCATTGCTTCCTTAAAAAAGAAAAAACCCTGATACACTCTATGTATAAAATTCAACTCATGATACACAAATGTCAATGAAAGGGAGGAAAACAGACACCTAAAGTAAAAAAAAAAAAAAGAAGAAAAGTGTTTTTTCCACTCTGAGATAAGGAACACCACTTGTGGGATGTTCCTTTCTCAGTCTTGTAGAGTGACTATCCATTGCTTTGGCTACTTTCATTATTTAATATTTGCTGAACGATCTCTTTGTGACAGAATCTAAATATACAAAGACCCCTTCTTCTAGGGATCCAAAGCTGGCATAGCATTCAATGCCACAGCAAAAAGCTCCTCAGTGTAAGTTTTTCCCAGCGTACCAAGAGGATGCTTCGGTACCTCTAGGTTTACGTTAACAAACTCAGGGCATCTACAAGCACCATATACTACCAGGTCCACAGCCAGCAGCGATAAAGTATTTGAGGGGGTAAGGGGAATGTCAGAGATGAGCTTCTCCTCCAAGACCCCACTCCTCATGGAGATGGGATCTGGCTCTTCCATCTAAACGACCTTTCGCTCCGTGATCTATTCTCCGCATCTGGGCAACCAAACAACATCAAAAGTTTAAGCAGTGGACAAACCTACTCCTCACATCACTTACCCTGTGCTAGCGGGGACCTTTGGAGTCACTAACGACCCGGAAATCTTCAGTACCGCCGAGACTCTTCTCCAGATAAAGGCTATATTGGCCGCAGCCATTTTTTCGCATAATTAAGCAGCCGTGTTTCCGCCAACAATGTCGTCACTTCCGTTATCTCACGCTGACCGGATGTGGAGAACAGGAATAGGCCCTTGCCCTCATTCAACATGGCCGTCCCGCCCCTTCGACCTCATTGGTAAATTGACTCTCTCGGCTCCCGTTCCTCTCCTCCTCTTCTTCCTATTGCCCGTCGTAGCCATGGCGGCCATGAGTTTATTGCTGCGGGCTTCGGTCACTGCAGTGACAGTTCTGTCTGGCCGCCGCGCTGGCACTCCGCTCAGATTCGGAGGCTTCCTCACCCGTGTTTTCCCGAAGACCATCGGTGGGTGCTGGCCTTGGGAGAAAGTGCGTGCAGGGTGTGCTGGGTGAGAGATGGGAGGACTGTTCTCAGGTGACCTTGGTGGAATCTGGAAGAAGCCGGGACACATTGTGGGCTTGGGTCTTTTAGGAGAGACCGAACGCGATCTATGTGAGGATTCCTGAAGCAATCAGACCAGTCGCGTTTTGATTTTTAGCATTTGTAAACACTTTGCCATTCACCATCCCAGTTACTACTTATTTGCTGCTGAGGCTAGAAAGTCAGTAGAACTGAGTCGCGCGTGTGCACTCTCTAGGGCACCAGATTCTTGGTAGTTCACCTGCACTGGATTCTAGTCCCATAGGAAGTCTCGTTGCAGAGAAGTCTATGTATACCAAGTATATAATATGTAGATAGGTAAGAGGCTCAGGGCCAACTTTCCCATTAGGTACAGTAGTTATTGTGCTAATGAATACGTAATAATGAATTGGATTGCATTTGTTTTATATAAGTGCAGTCATAAAATAGTATTTTTAGTCTGTTAGGAAAGGACCCACGAAGGCAAAATTGCCTTGGCTTCAGGAAAGTCATAATGCACTCGTGGGAGGGTTAATTTTTTTTTTTAGAAAAAGCAAAAAGTTTCATTGATTTGCTAGCAAAGGAGAAACACGGAACTTCTGTCCCCAGGCTGTGATTTTCTCTGCCAAGGGGAACGCAGGGTTCTTAAAAGAGGACTACAAGGGCTGAGATCCAAATATTATCAGTTGATGTAATTAATTAGAGTCCATCGGGTGTCCTTGAGAGAGTAATTCCTCCAGCTCCCAGGCTTAGAGTTTCTTTATTTTTGTGGGCAGTGATATTCTTCTCGGTAATAAAAGACATGGTAGCTTAGTGTGGGACAGGAGAAACTAGTTTTGTTTCCCTGCTGTTAGGGAGGAAGAGAGGGAGAAGAAGAAAATAAAAGAAAAACACATCAGAGCTAGGGCTGTAGTTCAGTGGTAGAGTACTTATCTAGCATGTGCAAGGATGGGGTCCAAAATCCTCACACCAAAACAAACAACAACAAAAAAAGTTAATTTTAAAAATAAGTCACCTGGGGTCGAGGAGGAGGTAGTGACATCAGAGATGCAGTGTTACTGCAGGGGCAGGGTTTGGTGAACCTGAACCTGGTGGACTGCTCTCCCTTACCTGGGCCATCATCTCTCTCTCTCTCTCTCTCTCTCTCTCTCTCTCTCTCTCTCTCTCTCTCTCTCTTTGATTGTGGTATTGGGTATTGAATTAAGGTGCACTCTATCCCTGAGCTACATCTCCAGTCCTTTTTTAAAATTTTTTTCCCCACCTTTTACATTTTTTTACAGTTAAATATTAATTTAAATATTTTTTAAAAAAATTTTTTCCATACATTGATATAGGATAATAATGTCTGTCTCATTCTACCATCCTTCCCATCCTAAGGAGGGCTATTTTTGATCCCCTGAGGGACTACAGACTGCTTTATTGAGGGCTGAATAATTACAGTAGCAAAAGATAAGATGTTTGGAATTCAAATTTCATCTCTCAAAGTAAATACAATGTTATTATCCCCATTTTACAGATGAGGGAACTGACTCAGTTATTATAAAAATAATGCACTACTCTACTAAATGAACAATAATAGCAGCCACCATGTATTGAGCACCTGTTGCATGTCAGGCACCATTCTTTTTGTTGTTTTTTGTTTTTTTGGAGATGCTCTCTTTTATTTGGTATTTTTAGACAGCAAAGTCTTTTTTTTTTTGTTTTGTTTTTCTGGGGTTTTTTTTTGAAGGTCTAGAAATTCCCATTTTTTTTCTACATTTTTAAATTGGTGCACTATAGTTGTACATAATGATGGGCTTTGTTGTTACACATGTGCACAATGTAACAATATAATTTGGCCAGTGTCACTCACCAGCGCTTCTTGCCACTACTGATCTCCCTTTGATTTTCATGAGATTCCCCAACCCCCACCTTTTTTTTTTTCCTTTTTCCTTTTTAGCTTCCATATATGAGAGAAAACATATGACCCTTGACCTTCTGAGTTTGGCTTATTTTGCTTAACATAATGGTCTTGGTTCCATCCATTTTCCTGCAAATGACATAATTTCATTTTTCTTTATGGCAGAATAAAAGTCTATTGTATATATATACCACATTTTCTTATGCATTCATCCGTTGGTGGACACCTAGACTGGTTCCATAGTTTGGCTATTGTGCATTATGTTGCTATAAACATGGATATACATGTACAATTATAGTATGCCGATTTTCATTCTTTAGGATAAATACTGAGGAGTTGTATAGCTGGGTCATATGGTGGTTCCATGCCTTGTCTTTTGAGGAACCTCCATACTGATTTCTATAATGGTTTCTATGTGGTTCTAATTTGCAGATCCACCAACAGTGTAAAACTGTTCCTTTTTCTCCACATCCTAACATTTTTTATTATTTGTATTCTTGATGACTACCATTCTGACCCATGTGAAATGAAATTTCAGTGTTGTTTTGATTTGCATTTCCCTAATTACTAATGGTGTTGAACATTTTTTCATGTACTTGTTGGTCATTTGTATTTCTTCTTTTGAGAAGTATCTGTTTAATTCATTTGCCCATTTATTAATTAGGTTGTTTGTTCTTTTGGTGTTTTTTGAGTTCTTTATATATCCTTGATATGAATTCTCTGTCATAAGAATTGCTAGCAGAGATTTTCTCCCATTCTGTGGGTTCTTTCTTTACATTCCTAATTATTTCCTTTGCTGTATAGAATCTTTTTAATTTGATGTCAGGCACCATTCTAAGGCTTTAAAGTATTGATTCATTTAATCCTCTTGAACAAAGATACAATCTAAGTTTGCCCTGTGTAATATTAACGGGAAGTAGAACCTTTACCGAAAACCAAAATTATGGTTTTATTTTACCACCCGCCTTCCAATTTTAGTTTGAATTTGATGCTTCACATAATGAGGCAATATACATAGGAACTCACTGGAAAATGTTGGAAAGGACCAGAGGGATTCTACAAATTTCCAGGAGGAATTTAAGCTTCTTATAAAACTATATCTGCTGTTATTCCTTGATAAAATCCTTTTGTAAGCCATTTCTGATTATAGATATCCTCAAATATAGAGGGAAGTAGCTATTAACTATCTATTTTATGGGTGACTGTCATACTATATACCTGCTTTTGAAGATATTTTACAACTGTCATTATTGTTTTAAAAATTATTGTTTTATCTATTCCTACACTACTATAAGCTCTGATATGGGAGGGATCCTGTCTTGTTTTGTTTTCTCTGAAATTAGACTGCAAGTTCAAATCTGAACTCCAGAATTTAGAAGTTTTATAACCTGGAGTCATCACATCTTGGAAGTTAAATTTTGAGAACTTAATTGCTCATAATTTTTATTTTCTCATCTTTAAAAAAGATGATGATTTAACCTATCTCAGAGCATAGTTGTGAAGAGTGGGAAAAAAATCTATAGCACCTGGCATTAGCCTTTTAAAAAAAAATGTAAAGTATACAACATAAACTTTACTATCTTAACTTTTTTTGTGTATGTGTCAGAGATTGAACCCAGGGGTGCTTAATCTCTGACCTTGCTAAATTGCTGAAGCTGGCTTTGAACTTGCAATCCTCCTGCCTCAGGCTCCCAAGTCACAGGGATTACAGGCATGTGCCTCTGTACCCAGCCATCTTAACCATTTTTCAGTGTACACTTCAGTGATAGTAAGTATATTCATAATGTTGTGCAGTGGTCACCACTATCCATGTATAACTCATTTCGTCTTGTAAAACTGACTCTACCAACAAAGCAGTAACTCCCCTATCTGTCCTAATCAGCCCCTGACAACCATCATTCTACTATCTGTTCCTAAGACTGACTATTTTAAAGATGTCATAAGCAGCAGTATACAGTTTTTGTCTTTTTGTGTCTGGCTTATTTCCCTTAGCATAATATCCACAAAGTTCATCCATGTTGTTGCATACTTCAGAATTTCCTTTCTTTTTAAAGCTGAATAATATTCCATTGTGTATATATATATATATATATATATATATATATATATATAGTCATCTCTTGTCCTTTGGTATCTGCAGTAATTGGTTCCAGGACATCCACAAATACCCCAAATTCTCAGTTACTCAAGTCTCTTGTATATAAAATGGCTTAATATATGCATTTAACCTCGGTACATCCTCCTGTATACTATAAATCAACTCTAGATTGCTTATACATGTAGTACTATGTAAATAGTTGTTATGCTGTATTGTTTAGGGAAAAACAATAAGGAAAGAAGTATGTTCAGCACAGAAGCATTTTTTCCCTAAATGCTTTCCACCATGGTTTGCAGAATCCAAGGATGTAAAATCCACAGATAAAGAGAGAGGGTCCAACATATCACATTTTGCTTATCCAGTCATCTGTCAAAGGATACTTAAGTTGCTCCTATGTTTTATCTACAGTGAATAATGCTGCTGTGAACATGAATTCGTAACTCTTCAAGACCTTGCTTTCAATTCTTCTGGGTGTATACCCAGAAGTGGAAAAGCTAGATCATATGGTAATTCAGATTTTAATTTTTTGAGGAACTGCCATGCTGTTTTCCATAGTGGCTATACCATGTTTCATTCTCACCAACAGTGTATAAGAGTTCCAATTTCTCCACATTCTCACCAACACTTGTTATTTTCTGGATTTTTGATAGTAGCCATCCTGATGGGTGTGCAGTAGTATCTCATTTTAGTTTTGATTTACATTTCTCTAATGCTTAGTGTTGTTGATCATCTTTTCATATGCTTCTCGTCCATTTGTATATCTTCTTTTGAAAAATGTCTATGCAAGTCCTTTCTCTGAATTTTCATGGGGTTGTTTGTTCTGTTATTGAGTTTTAGGAGTTATCTATATATTCTGGTTATCAATCCCTTATCAGATAGATTACTTGCAAATATTTTCTCCCATTTTATGGGTTACCTTTTTATTTTCTTAATAGTGTCTTTTGGTGCAGAAAATTTACTATTTTTCTTTAAGTCTATTTGGTTTATTTTGTTGTCTGCCTTTCCTGGCATTGGCCTTCTATAAGGCTCTGTGAACATACCTTTTTAAAACACCTATTGCTGTCATTTGATCTTCATTCACCTTGGTGAAAACCTTTCTCAGAAAATAAATATATGTTCTCTGTTTATTTACATTATTTATTAAACATCAACTATAAAGGAATTCCAAAGATGAGCTTCAGGCCTTCCTTGTGCTACAAGGAACTTTAACTTAAAGACTGGCATGACAAATTATGGTTAAAAAAAATGAGTATTAAAGTGGATAGTGCTTGGTTTGGATAAGGTCCATGTGTTAATGACTTGGTGCCCACCTGTGGCACTATTGGGGGTGATGAATGGAGACTTCAAGAGGTGGCATCTAGTGGGAGGTTTTGGGTCTTTGGTGGTATGTCCTTGAAGGAGCTATTGGAACTTCAGTCCTTCTTCTCTGTTTCCTTGCCACTAGGAAGTATACAGTTTGCTCCATCATGTGTTCCCACCATATGTTCTGCCTTGCCATATACCCAGAAGGAACGGGGTGTATGTTTGGATATGGGGCTCTTGGGATGAACAGATGTTGAGAAAGAAGGCTAAAATAAGGGAGGTTGGAATCAAAGTAGGGGAAGGAATGGAAGGGACTAAATACAAAACCAAGTACTTGGTTTTGTAGACAACAAAGAGTGCTTTAGCAAAAGAGCTACATAAGTAAGGCACTTTAGAAAGATATTTCATAGGAGATGTTGGTTACTTAGACCATTAACGGAAAAAAGGAATTGAAGGGAATGGAGAGTTTGACTCTTCGACTCAAGAGGCCTTGTTAAATGAAGAATGAGCAGTAGATGCAAGGAAGATGCCCTGAGGTTTTTATCCTGGGTGTTTGGTAGTGCCCTTAACTGAGAATGAAGGGAAAAAGTGACCCCTCATTGAGTGTTGTCTTTGAAACATGAAAAATTCCTTCATTATTTTACTCAGTGGTCTGAAAATCATAATTGTCAAAGACTTAATAACTTTCCTGAGGCTGTGTGCATATTTAAAATTGTTTATTGAAGGCTTAGGCCTGTGTAATTAATGAATACCGAATTGAGAAATTTCAGGTTTTGGATAGTGGTGGAAGATGCCAATTTTAGTGGTAGGAAGAACTGAGTTCAAGAAATCCTGGGATTCACTTGGTTATAAATCATGTCCATTCTAACACTTTTAGAATGTAAGCAAATGGCTCTACACATAGATGACAAATCATGAAGGCTCATAACATTTGAAGAGAGTTTTAGTCTATGAAATAGACTGTAGAATGGTTGATTGTAATAACAGTTATCTAGCACACTTAATGACATGAATAATTCTATAACATGTACTTATTTGTAAAGAAAGAGTAAGCAGTTCACATTAACTGCATTGATATTACTATAATGCAATCATACCAAGCTTTCTTCCTTTGTTTTTTTTTTTACATTTTTCCATATCATTTATAGTTAATGTTCCCTAAAACCACATATAGTTTAATCCTCTCCCTATTCCTTGTATGATTAAAAAGGAAAGTTAGGAGTGTATTTTCTCTTTTGAATAAATGTACAATATTTTCAGGGACTTAAGAAAAATTCTCTACCAACGTTTCATCTATTTAAGAGAACAGTCATATTCACAGAGTGCCCACCATGCTGCAGACCCTGAGATACAGATACTAAAGATACAGAGCTGAATCAGATAGCAGTCCCTGACCTAAGGGACTTAAAAAAAAAAAAAAAAAGGTTAGGGTTAGTCCTTCCTGCTCTAAAAGAAATTACCAAATAATATTAATTACTAACTTTGGATGGGGCAGTCAGAGAAGATCTGAGGAAGTGACATTTGATCTTAGCCCTGAAGGATGAGATGTGAAGGCAGTCTAGGGAAAAGCATTCCAGGCAGAGGGGAAAGGAAGTGCAAAAACCTGAAGGCAGGAGAGATTTCCTGGAACTGAAAGGGAAACATCGAGAGATGAGTTGGAAAGGAATACCTGTTTATTCTTAGATCAGATATTCTGATTCTCTGAGAGAAAGAAACAGAATTTCTTTAGGCTAACCCCCTATATTGTGACAATCCTTGTTATATCCCATTATTGATATTTAAATAACTTTGTAATGGAGAATGGATGAAGATAGTCTACAATTCTACAAGTTCTACAGTGTTAGAACCCCGTATCAAGCTGAGAATTACTCTTTCACACATTGAGCCTAATTCTTCCCTTCATGTCAACACAGAATTGAATAAGTCCTCTTACATGGGACAGCTCTGGAGCTCAATAAAAGCACTTATCTGGTCTCTACCCAGACTTCTTTTATTGTCGGCCAATCAACTTGAGTTCATTCAGTTTCATTAGGTCAGTTTCCAGGTTGTTTGTCATCCTGGTTGCTTTGAGTTGGTTCTAACTCCAGATTGTCCCTGTACAAGAATGCCCTGGAGTGGATAAACTTCTGTAATCAGGAGATGAGGAGCAGGGAGGATCATCATGTTTTGACCCTGTACTTCTAGTATATCAGATTAAGATTGAATTGAATTTTGGCTTTTTTGTGAGCAGCTCTATGGGGGGCAGTCCAGGTCATACTTTACATATACTTTATTCTTACCTAATTGTATTTAAGCCTTTTGGATTCAGCCTTTTGTAAATGTACATGAAGACTTTTTGGGGGCCCCAATTCATCCTCAGTGTAATAACCATTTTGTAACAGTAGCTTTGTTTCCAAGACTCAACAAGCTAGGAATGCTGGCTCTTGCTCACCAAGTCCATTCATAAAAATCTTCATGCTGCAGGGCTTTGAGAGATCCCATTTTTAGGTTACTGCATTAATTAATCAACATATTTTATGTCTAATCAGTCAGTTGATCAATCATTTACCTATTACAAATTTATCTAAGTTGCCCCTTTCCAACTTATAACATACCTTCCTCCCACCCCTTTCCCACCATCCTATCTGAATAGGAACTTTCCTTCTGAGCTTGTTTTTTGTACTACGATTTCTCCTTTGCACTTATAGATTTATAATTGTTTATTTAGGATAGTCTGTTTTTCCCAGCAGGATCTATATCCCTCTCAGACTGTAGGCCTAGCATAGGACCTGCATATAGTAGTCACTTAAATATTTAGTGAATTAATGAGTGGTTTGTGGTATCATCTAACCCATTTTCTTCTTCAAAAAATTCCCCAGTGGAGTTATATCCTATGTATGTATAATATGTCAAAATATACTCTACTCTCATATATATCTAAAAAGAACAAATAGAAAATTTAAAAATTTTTAAAAATTCCCTAATGGTATCTATCCAATGATTTTCTAGAATCCATGCTTATGTTGCAAAGTTCTCTTAATCTTGTTATTTTAGAAGCTGTAGTACCATGAATTATACTTAGTAAATTCATGCCAGCTTCTAATTATCTTGTGAATTGATTAATATCCTAAATTCATTGCAAGATGCTGCAAGTGATTCCAAAATTAAGACAGATCCTGTCTTCAAAGCATTTATAGTCAAAAGTGGTAGAAGTGAAAGCAAATATAAGCTTGGGTTCTGTCTCAGATCCAGCCAATCATGAGTTGAAAATATTCAGGAAAAAAATTGCATCTATAACTAAATATGTATATAGATTTTTCTTGTCGTTATTCCTTTACTAATACAGTCTGATGACTATTTGTGTAACATTCACTGTATTAGGTTTATAAATTATCTGGAGTAAAATATGTAGAATAATAGGCATAAGTTATGTGCAAATACTATGCCATTTAATGTAGTGAACTTGAACATATGCAGATTTTGGTATCCACATAGGTCCTAGAACCAGACCTTTATGGATACTGAAGGACAACTGAATACACATCACTAACATGGAAAGCAATTCAAAAGTAGCAGAGTCTTATTTGATTGACTGACTTCTTGGAAAAGACAATGTCATCTTATCATACAGGATAGATTTTAGGAGAGAGGAGGGCATTCCAGATAGTAAATGTGAACCAAAAATACAGATCTATTTAACTTCAGTTATGACTGAAATTCCTTTAGTGGGAAATTATTATTTTTTTATTCTACAGTGACTCTCATTCAAAATTCAAGAGCAATTGCATAGTGGAACCATAGTAACCCCATTTCTCAGTAACCACCAGATCTTTTCCTACTTCTGGTGGAAAAGGCTTGGAATACTTGTAGTGATCCTTGCAGATCTCCCAAACAGGAAGTGTAGAAAGAGGATCCAGATGTGAAATTTTGTCTCCATTTATCTCCAGCAAGGCTTCTTTAAAGTTAGATCTGGGGTGGGGATGTTGAAGAGGAAGGTATTCTTAATCTCAATGGTTTACAGATGGATTTTGTCAAGGTAGAGATACGGTTTTGTAACAGGTTTGAATTCCTGCTGGAAATTCATATTTACTGCTATTCCTTTGCATCTATTTTGCCACAACTTCCTAAATATATATTACCTTATTGTATGAAATAGCATAATTTAAAGGTTTTTCTTGCAGTATTAATATATATTTATTGCAGAGGAAACAAAGATGAGCAGCTCAATCAGAATATCTGACTTTCCAGCCTGCTAGTGAAATAAATTGAAATTATTATTTCAGTATTTCTTTAATATTGAATTAAAATGAGGAGTGCTGTACAAGTGGGAGAGTACTTGTTTACATGCATGTGGTCCTGGGTTATGTATGTCCCCACCACCACAAAAGAAAGAGGAAAGAGCTATAGTTCAGGCAGGACCATATATGTTCTTTCTGCCCTAGCTTTAGTACTGAAATAAAAAAGCATTTTTAAATCCTAATTCATATTAAAAATTAGGCACGTGTGTTTTCTTATCATTTGATTTTATCTCATAACATAACAGTATTCCAAAATGAACCTCGTATAAACAGGATAACTTAATATTTGCAGCTCCTGTGCGACACAGTACAGGCCATGGGAAAAGACTGTTCATCATCAAACCTTCTTCATACTATGACAAGCGTTTTTTGAATTTATTGGTGAGTTGAAAATTTTTGTTGAACTAAAATCTTCCTGTAAAAGGAGGAAAAAAATTTGCCTCTTTAGAAAACATCTTCATTATATAAAAGATCTGATTTGCGGAAGGGGGAGGCGGGGAGACCAGGGATTGAACCCAGGAACACTTAACCACTGAGCCATATATCGCCAGCCCTTTTTTATATTTTACTTAGAGACAGGGTCTTGCTGAATTGCTTAGGTCCTCACCAAGTTGCTGAGGCAGGCTTTGACCTTGTGATTCTCCTGCTTCAGGCTTCCAAGCCACTGGGATTACAGGTGTGCACTCACTGCACCTGTTTAGTAAAGTCTTGTTACTAAATCTCTTCTTTTTTTATTTTTTAATTCTTTTTAGTTGTCAGTGTACCTTTATTTTATTTTATTTAATTAATTAATTTATTAATTAATTTATTTATTTATATGGAGTGCTGAGAATAGAACCCAGTGCCTCACACATGCTAGGCAAGCCTTCTACCACTGAGCCCCAGCCCCAGCCTCTAAAACTCTTCTTAAATTAGCAATTCACACTAAATTGGAGGTAAAACTTAAGCCAATTCTTTCTTCTCAAGATCATGAGACTTTATAATCTAATTTATATTCTCTACTTGAAGAGTGAAAAAGAATTACAGCACTGGGGGTGTAGGCCACTGGTAGAGTGCCTGCTCAACCTGTACCAGGCCCTGGGTTTGAACACAGCACCCCCCAGAAAGAAGAGGGCAATGGGCGGGGAGGGATAAATGTGAAAGTTGATAAAACTTCAAAAATTGATTCTTGAGAGGATTAATTTTTTTATTACTAAAATATCCTTTAAATTACAAAGACCTCATTAGAAAACTTCTTTTAATAAAGGAGATCTATTTTGGGGGGGTTACAACTTTTTAAATTTATATGTTGTTGAAGAACATTGGTTTCAGAGTGATGATGACCATTAATGCAATCTTAATTTAGCAATATAATAATTTCTTATTTAGTGTACTGCATATTTATTTCTCGAGGTTTTAAAAGAAAGCAGAGGCATAGAAAATGAGAGATTGTCTGGACTATTTGCCACCATTCCTAAAGCTTTGGCTTATCACTTGAGTTCTGGCTGTCTCTCTTGCTCTCCCATTGTGCTTAATGTCCCTTTTTATCCCATTGGTTGAGCTCCCACTTTTCCTTTTTCTTTTTTCTTTTTCTGGTTCCAGGGATTTGAATCCAGGTTCACTTAACCACTGAGCTATATCCCCCAGCCCCCCTCCTTTTTTTTTTTTTTTTTTTTTTTTTTTTTTGGTAATTATTTTGACACAGGGTCTCCCTAAGTTACTTAGGGCCTTGCTAAGTTGCTGAGCCTGGCCTTGAATTTGCCATCCACCTGCCTCAGTCTACCAAGTTGCTGGGATTACAGGCATGCATCAAGATACCCGGCAAAATAGTTTGTGATTTTTTTTTTTTTTTTTTTTTTTTTATTTGATGGTGCTGTGGTTCAAACTTAGGGCCTCAAGCATGCTATGAGCTTTACCAGTGAGTTACATCCCAACCCTGAGCTCCCATTTTTTTTGTCATGACCATCTCAAACCCTCTTCAATGGCTGAAATTACCCTAATGTTTTTATACTTTGCTCTTAATACTGAATTTTCTAACTTTCATGACATTGCTTTGACCAAAAAGTGAAAAGTCACTTAAATATATATTGTATTCTACTTGTACAATTAACGTTTACTTTTCTGTTTCATTTTTGGTACTAAATGTAGGTGCTTCAAGCACAGAAATCAATAATTTAATACTATATCCTCAGTTTGGCAAATTTATTTTATAAGAAATAAATGGAATCATGTGCTGGTGGGAAGAGTTAGGAAATGGATGTGAGAAAAATCTGTTTTTTTTTTTAAATTTCAACAGAAATTCTACATTTTGTTGACTGGGCTTCCAGTAGCAATTGGCATAACTCTGGTGAATATATTTATTGGTAAGTTTCCCCCATAGCCAGCACCACAAAATTGGTAAATTTTAAAACATGTACATTAAATTTTTGGTGGGGGGTACCAGGGATTGAACTCAGGGGCACTCAACCACTGTGCCACATACCCAGCCCTATTTTGTATTTATTTAAAGATAGGGACTCACTGAGTTGCTTAGGACCTTGCTATTGCTGAGGCTGACTTTGAACTCTTGATCTTCCTGCCTCAGCCTCCTGAGCTGCTGGGATTACAGGCATGTACCACTGCACCAGGCTACATTATTTTTTAAGAAAGAAAATCCGAATATTGTAATAAAAAACTCAGTAAGATAAATATAAACATGTTAGTTTCTTTTACAATAACCAAATCTCAATCTACAATAATGTACCATGTTATTTTTTAACACATTTTTTCTCTCTAGAAACTTTAAAGGTTATGAATTTTATGCTCATGTAGGAGGCTTTTGAAACCCTCATCTTTCTTCTCCTCCTTATTTCCCAAAACTAGCTTTGGTAAGTCTGAAAAAGAAAAGTAGAAAGAGAGAGTTGGAAAAGAGAATTTTTTCAAATTCATCCTGAAACATATCAACCTGTAATCCTCTAAAATAGACATGGAAGCGTGAATGAGAATAGATATCAGATGTTCATGGGAAATTCTGTTCAAAGTGCTTCTAAAACCTTGAATCCTAAAATATTTTATCATAGATATAGGGAGGACCAAAAAAAATAATATGGTTATATATTATTATATATGGTTATATATCTGGTTATATATTATAAAAACAAAATGGGAATCTCTCATATAATGCTTACAGATAATGCCTTACACTCAGACTACATCTAAAAAATACCTAAGGAATGGATTTTCAACCAGATTAAAGTGAATTTAGAAAATTAGATCTCCTTTAGTACAAATGAAAGGAAAGATGAAAACATCCTTTGAACCCACAAGAAGTTGATTTCTTTATTGGTGAAGAGTTAATATCTTAAACTCCTAATGCTAAAGTTGAACCACCATCATTTTCTCTTATTAGGTGAAGCTGAATTAGCAGAAATTCCAGAAGGCTATATTCCAGAACATTGGGAATATTACAAGGTTTGTATAGGTCATTAAAAATTAGGTGAAGGTACTTGTCAACCTACTAGTTAATCTCTTAATTTGGAAACTATGATAAAGTTTCATGTTCAATTTTTTTGTTTATTAATTGATTTTTTTTAATTAAAGCATCATGATTATACATAGAAATTGGGTTCATTTTGACAAAATCATACATGCAAGGAATTTGATTTCGAGCCCCATCCTTCTCCCCTTTTTCTCTCCTCCCACCCCTATTTTCCCTCCTCTACTCTATTAAACTTCCTTTTTCCTACATACACATAAATGTGAAATTCCATTTAGTATCTTTATATATGTCATATTCAATTTTTGATATCAAGTAGATGATACATTTTTTTTACTTTTTTAAGCAACTGTTCTTGGTGTATTTCTTCATTGTTTCTTTTATTAATTTAAGTTTTATAGCTTTCTAGAGAATTGTCTGCAGTGTATTCTCGGTCTAGCAAAGTAACAGAAATTGTCCTAAGTTCAGTGTCGTAAGAAAGCTATTACTAGTGCTAATGATAACTATCTTTTGTTGAGCACCTACTGTGTAGCAGACACTATACTGCTTTGCAAATATTATCACATTTCATGTAAAAGGTATTGGTACTATTTTCACTTTAAAGATGAGAAAATTTGGGTTTAAAAAGGCTTAACTCATTTTATTCCATTGTCCCAGAAGTGAAACACCTATAAAAACTTAAATATGGCATAATCATTTAAATGTGTGATGATGAGGATAATTATAATAGGTTATGAATAATTTAATAACATATGAGCTTTAGATTATGGTTTCCAGCCTATTTTAATGCACCTATGTCAATTTTGTTGAAATATTCACAAAATTGAAAACTTGGGACTTAATGGATTAAGTACCTATCTGAGAGAGGGTCAGTACTTGTTGAACCCGTCAGCTTGATTCCAGAGCTTGCACTATTAGTCATCATTCTAAACTGTTATTACTGCCAAAACACAGAATTAACCTATTACTTGTCTTTACAAGTTTATAGTGAGATGACCTTGAATAGAGTGTGCCTCATTTTATAGTCTGAATGAATTATATTTTGGAAAAGAAATGTTTCATTTTATTTTATTTTTTATTTTTTATAGACTGCATTTTGATTCATTATACACAAATGGGGTACATCATTTTGTTTCTATGGTTGTATACAACGTAGATTCATACCATTTGTGTAATCATACATGTACATAGGGTAATGATGTCTGTCTCATTTCACCATTTTTCATATCCCCCCTCCCTCTCATTTCCCTCTGTGTAATCTAAATTTTCTCCATTCTTCTCTCACCCATCTTAAGGGAAGCTATGAAATTAGTTTATCTTTGGCAACCGGTGGAAAGAGCTTCATGTTGGGATCAACAAAATCTGGATTTTTTCTCCTGAATTTGCCACTTCATATCCCTAAATGTAGTGTAATGTGAAAGTGCACCAGCTTTGGAGTCAAGCAGACCTGGTTAGAATCTAGACATTCCCAGGGCTGGGGATATAGCTCAGTTGGTGGAGTGTTTGCCTAGCATGCACAAGGCCCTGGGTTCAATCCCCAGCACCACAAAAAATAAATAAATGATATTCCCACTTAGCTGCATAATTTGTGTAATTTTCTCATCTCTAAAATGAGGACAAAAGCTAGCATCTATCTAATGGATTGAAATTATTTAAAATACAATGGCATATAGTAAGTATTATTGGTGTATCTGAGATAGTCGTTTTAAAGAATAGTCAACTAGAAAAGCCAAGTAATGTTCAGAAATGGTAATTTCAAACAAATTCTCTCTTGTAGCATCCTATATCAAGATGGATTGCTCGTACTTTCTTTGAGTGCCCTGAAAAGAATTATGAAAAAACAATGGCTGTTCTTCAGATTGAATCCGAAAAGGCTGAATTACGGTAGGAAAAAAGGGGTGGGGAAGAAAGTCCTTTTCTTGGATTGCAAACCACAAGAGAAAATGTGAATAAAGTTATATCAGCACTATAGAATGCCTTATGTAAAAGGATGAAAATAGGAGAAAGAATTTGCTTGTTTAGAGTGTAGACTGAGTTGATAACTATTAAGAGATAATATCTGTCAGAGTAAAAGGAATTCTTTTAAAAATATTTATGTATATGCAAGGCAACTCTCTCCTCATCCTACCCAATTCTATACCTAGTCTCATCCTTAGAAATAACCCCTATTTAGCAATTTCTTATGTATGTTCCTAGGGAAAATTTTATATGTAAAAAATAAATTTTGTAATACCCTTTAAAATTACAGCAATACAGATAGACTCTTCCTATAAATGGTGTTCTGCACTCACCTTGTCTTTATTTCAATGAATATAGCTTGGTGATCTTTCTGGGATGGCATATGCCCATTCTTCTTGGATTTTTGGGGGGTACTGGGGATTGAATTCAGAGATACTCAACCACTGAACCACATCCCCAACCCTATTTTGTATTTTATTTAGAGATAGGGTCTCACTGAGTTGCTTAGTGCCTCACTGTTGCTGAGGTTGGCTTTGAACCTGTGATCCTCCTATCTCAGCCTCCAGAGCAGCTGGGATTACAGACATGTGCTGCCGTGCTCAGCTGGCATATGCCCATTCTTTTTAACACTGTATTATATATTTTATGGGTAGATGTGCCTTACTTTTTATAACTAGTTCCCTATTGTTGGTATTTAGGCTCTTTCCAAGTTTTTAGTATTATACATAATGCTATGGTGAGTATTCTTATACATAAGTTTTTGCATACTTATATAACATATTTAGGAAGTAAATTCCTAGCAGTGACACTGATAAGCCAAATAATCTATGCTTTTACACGGTTGGTAGAGATTGCCAAACCCTTCTTCAGAAAGTTGCACTGGTTATTTTTTCCATTGCCTATGATAATTTCTGTTTCTCAGAAATGGAATTTATCAACTTAAACTTTTTGTTGTTATGATAGTTGAAAATGTTAATGTTATCTTATTATTTTGATTTTGTATTTCGTCATAAGGTTGGATTTTTTTTCATGTATCTATTAGTTGTGTGCATCTCTGTAAATTGCCCATTTTTCTACTGATTTGTTCATCAATTAAATTAGTTCATTTTGTTGCAGATATGTTTTCTCAGTTTGTCATCTGTCTGTTGGTAATGAAAAATTATTTGCAACACAGCAGTATCTTTATTTTTCAGATAACAAATGTGTATGGTTTTGAATACTTAATATAAACCAATGTTACAGTTCTTTCTATGTATTTTTTTTTAATTTAATTTTTGTTGTGTTTGTCAGTCCTTTGGTTTTTGAGATTTCGATCAAGTACAGATCTGTGACAGTAATTAAATAAGTAAATTGATAATGTGAAAATTACTTCTTTAAATGTTCTCTTGGGGACTGGGGAATAGCTCAATGAAGCTTTGAGTTTGATCACCAGCACCACAAGTACACACACACACACATGTTCTCTTGTGTTAGGAGTGAGATAAAATTGACAAGCAATCAAATGCACCTACCATTTAACTTTAGTAGGTTTTTGAAAAAGCATATACCTGTGTGTCTACTACAACAATCAAGGTCTTTTGGTCACCCTAAAATGTTTTCATGTGCTTCTTTTCATCCATTCCAGTGACTCTCCATCCTTTATTCTTAGCCTCAAGCTACCATTAGTCTTTCTGTCCATTCTGTTTTAAATTTTATAGTTTATAAAAATTTCTATAATGTTGAAAAATATTTAAGTGATGAAAAAATGTGATTGGCCGTGTTTCCTCGACATGTAGTTACCACACAGAACTATCTTTCAGTATTTAAGAGCACAGAACAGCAATATGGTTTATACTTAGTAATGTTAGTAAAACGTTTTTGGACTTCAGACACATACTTTAGAGTTCCAAGTAAATGATCAGATCCTAAAATTCCTCAGACTTGTCGAGATCCTAAACAGTTATAGAACAAAACAAAGAAAAACAAACCAACCAAAATCCTGACTACTACCTCTAAAGGAAAGACGCCAATATGATGATAGAATGTGTGGGGGGGTTGTTTTTGTTTGTTTTGGTATTGGAAATTGAACCCAGGGGTGCTTAACCACTAAGCCACATCCCCAACCCTTTTTATGGTTTATTTTGAGACAGTGTCTTACCAAGTTACTTAGGCTTCACTAAATTGCTGAACTTGTGATCCTCCTGCCTCAGCCTCTCGAGCCACTGGGATTATAGCCATGCACCACCATACCCAGCAGAATGTGGGATTAGAAAAAGTATGCATTTAGATGTTTGAAAAACGGACACATAAAGAAACACATAAAGTCAACTATGTTTCCCATAGTTGACTCACAAAGATATGACTATTATTTTCATAGGTTTTCATTTTGTTTTGTTTTGGCTTGGTTTTTTGGTACCCAGAATCAAACACAGGGGCATTTAACCACTAAATTGCATCCCCTGTCCTTTTATTTTCATACAGAATCTTGCTAAGTTCCTTAGGGTCTCCCTAAATTGCTAAGGCTGCCTTCGAACTTGTGATCCTCCCGTCTTAGCCTCCCAACTCACTGGGATTATAGACATAAACCACCACATCCTATCCTTTATAGTTTTTAATGCTATATGCATGTATACTTATACAGATTCACAAATGGTTATTTACTGCATTTTAATGAAATGGGAAAGGCTACACACACTCATTTTATACCTTGCATTTTTAATCTAACAGTATATTTATCATCTCTTCCCACATTACTATGTATAGATTCTCCTTATTCTTTTTAGTAGTTACATAGTAATCCATTATGTAGGTGAGCCATAACTTATTTAACTATTTAGTCCCCCATTGGTGACTATTTTAATTACTTGCATTTTTGGATAATTGCATTCTAAAGGTAGGAAAAGAGAGGATGGTGTTTAATCCTTTAAAAAAGATGAATAGCCAGGTGGAGTGGTGCACACCTGTAATCCCAGTGACTTGGGAGGCTGAGGCAGGAGGATCACAAGTTCAAAGCCAGTCTCAGCAAAAGCAAGGTGCTAAGCAACTTGGTAAGACCCTGTCTCTAAATAAAATACAAAATAGGGCTGAGGATGTGACTCAGTGGTCTAATGCCCCTGAATTTAATCCCTGGTACCCCCCCCCCAAAAAAAAAAAAAAAAGAAAAAACACCAGATGAATAGACATAGTCTTATAAGTACACAATTGCAAAGGTACATTGTCTCTTTAGATAAGGTTAGTGAACTTGTTATTGTTAATAATGTGTATTATTTAACTGTGGCGAATTTACAGTCATGTGAAAAAGTTCTTATGTTTTCTGTTAAAATGGAAAGTAAAAGGTTTAATAAGAAGGGACTGCTTCAGGAATATGTAGTAGTTTATGCAAATTTTCGATGTGGAAGAAAGGGAGAGCATCTTCGCAGAATAGAAATTATTCAATTTGTGAAGAAGGTTGAGGACAGCAGAGTAGATCTTAGAGTTGAAGAATGCCTCTTAATCCTGATACCTCTCTCTATCTTTCTCTCTCTCTTTCTCTTATCTTCCTGAGTTGGTGGTCTCATGGTTGCTTAGCTTAGCCTCAAACTCCTGGCCTTAAGTGATCCTTCTGCCTCAGGCCTCCCACCCCAGTAACTGGAACTACATGCTCATGCCACTGTGTCCAACTAACTAACTTAGTTTCCTTCTTTCCCTCCTTCCTTCCTTCTTTACAGATACTGACTGAGGGTCTACCATTGACTGGGCATCATCACCAGATGATGCTGGTGAACAAGGTTTCCTGCCCTCAAATTTTCTGTGCAGTGGTGATTAACAACCACTATAGACAGAAAAGGTTTCTGTCTCTAGAAAAGCGTATCATTTTCTTAGTACTGGAAACAGTGTACAGTCACAACAGTGAGTGTTCCATAAATGACTCTGATTGCATCTGAAGGGTGGGAAGAAAGGAAAAGCATTGTCACAATTCAGGTGAAAATTATCTGTCCAAAGAGCAAGGATAGTGAAGGAGAAAATTAATCATCAACTCAAGTAATATTTAGATGCCAAAACTATTCAATGACTAACTATATGAGCAAGATAAAAGTAAAAAATAAGTCCTAAATTTTGATTTGGGATACATACTAGATGTGTGCCTACACATGGTCTGTGTACAGAAACTGTCTAATGGTAGTTCTTTATAGAACTGATACATTAAATAGGTAATTGGAACCAGGCAAAGTGGTGTACACCTGTAATCCAGGTGATTTGGAAGGATTGCAAGTTCAAGTCCAGTCTCAGCAACTTAGCAAGCCCTTCAACTTACCTAGACTCTGTCTTAAAATAAAAAATGAAAAGGGTCAGGGATATAACTCAGTTGTAAAATGCCTCTGGGTTCAGTCCCCCATTTAAAAAAAAAAAAAAATCTTGTAATTGGAATGCTGGAATCACTGTATTGTTATTCCATTTGTTACAGATTAAAGGAGCTGGAAGTTCGAAGACTAATGCGTGCGAGAGGTGATGGACCCTGGTATCAATATCCAACTGTTGACAAGGCGCTTATTGATTATTCTCCAAAAGCAACTCCTGACAACTAATCGTTTATTTCTTTAAATACAAAGCATATTCTCCCAAGTGGAATATAAATGAGTAAATATAGTGTGTATTTTTGCTCTGTAATGAATAAAAGAGCTTCTTCCATTGCTCTTTTTCTCAGTGTTGGTTTCAGATGAAGGCTTTTGATTTGGGGATTTCAAAAACCTGGAGAAATAAGAATTTGTGAATTTCTGAAGTTGTAATAACTTTGAAAGGTTTGTTTTATTTATCTGGCAAAGAGAAGTCACAGAAGTCTCATGTTAAGGATCAGGAGCATAGTCATTTGTCTACGTTGTGTTCTGTTGTGGGCATCTGGATTGTTCAGGGCTGCTCAGGCTCTTCAGTTACACAAAAATGTTGAGCCAACTACATAGAATATTAGCCTCTTAATAAACAAATTTTCGGTGAACAAATCTTAAAGTTTGTTAGGTTTTCATGTTTTCTTTTTTAGCCATGTATCTTTCTTTTTAAAATTACCTGTGCACACACATATGTGCATGTGTTTTAGAAATAATCTCTAAGATTCTTTAGAGTCCATTTTTTTAAACATTTGAGAAGTATTGTACAAAATAAAATGATTATTGCAAAGATTATGAAATGTGAGTAAAAGCTAAAAATAATGGCCTCATTTATTAAACATTTGTTGTCTGCTAAGCACTGTGGCAAATAACTGCCTTTGTCCATATTATTTCAGAATCACATTATGAGGTACTGTCACTCTGAGTTTTACAGATGAGAAAACTGAGACTCAGATTTTAAACACTCAGTATTTTAGGTAAACATTTGGCTATTTAGCTACAAGCACTCAGTATTTTAGTTTTAAACCTTTAACAGCCTATCAGTATATCATTTACTTTTTAGAACTAAGATTTTACATTCTACATGAAAGTAAAAATGAACCCAGCTTTCATAAGATTGAAGCCAGACCACTCATTCAACATAACTCCAAGGTCCACTGTATGCAATTGACAACCCAGCTGAGAGCCTTTGGCATGGCTGCCACCTGCCTGCCCCCCTCCATCCCACCCTTCCCTTTCCTGTGTTGGGGATTGAACTCAGGGTGTTCTACATGATAAACACAGTTCTCTACCACAGAACTACACTCCTGGCCTTGGTCGCATTTTCTTGTGTCCCCAGAAGAGGGCTGCCATACCCAGCTACTTCAGATTTTGTCTGAGTCTACCACCTCTTAATTCTGCCCAGGGATTTGGGAGAAGGCATACTATCCCTAGGGCCTCTGCTTATGTTAGCCATTTTTGTAGAAGGATAGTGGAAGCAGATAGGCTTTGTATGTGGTGATAGTAACTGATGCTAGACTACAGAGCAGTGACAGCATTTGCTTTTTTAGACTTAAAGGCTTTTTGCATAGTAGATTTCACTTTATTTTTTCCTTTCTGCTATTCTAAATGTAAGAAAAACAATACAGAAGAATAGCTGCTATTTATTAAGTCCAATATGTAGCAAACATGAGCTAATCACTGTATATTTTATCCCATTTATTCTTCAGTATAGATATTATTTTCACTTAAATAAGAAAATGGCTAAATAATATTAAGTAGCCTAAAGTTACATCTAATAAAATTTATATCTGATTTTTAAAATAAATTAACAAAAGCAAAGCTAGGGATGTAGCTTAGTGGTCGATAAGGTGCTAGATTCTGGGTTCAATCCCCTACCTCAGGAAAAATTTTAAAGGCACACCAGTCTTACCTGTCCTTGTATATACATCATTACTTTAATAATCCCCTCTTTTTAAAAATATTTATTTTGTTTGTAATTTCATAACCAAATATTGGCATGCAATTTTAGTGAGTTCATTAGAATTAATTCCTAGAAGAGAACTATGAGAACTATTTGGTCAGGGAGTTTTTTTGTTTGTTTGTTTGTTTTTGTTTTTTGTTTTTTTCAGCTCTTGATGTTTCAAATTTGCCCTCCTAGAAGGTTATACCAATTCATACTCCCACAGTCAGTGTAAGAGGGCATCATCTCAAGCCTTAAAGTCTTACAGCCTTCAAGTCTTGTCAGCCTGATTTTGTGATGGACAGTTTCTTTTCAATACCCACCAAGATCGTTTAAACAGTGTAATGTCAATACGGTATTTTCACTTAGCACACTCAGCTTCCAGGTCTTGGCAGTTTGTTTATCATGTTACTTGATGTACTGATTGAATTGCAATGAAAGATGATTAATGCCAACAAATTTCTCCTGAAAGCAACCTTCAGTTTCTCGGATTTCTTTAACATGGTAATTGTGGTTATTTTCTATTCTGTGTTTAAGAATTGAAGTGTCTCAACTCTTGCAGATTTCTTTTTGTGTTGGTGGTTCTGCGGTTCTCACTCATGGTGCCTTGTTTTCTGGTATTCTTAGTTACTTTGTTTCATTGTGAACTCTGGTTTTCCTTGCATTTGCTTCTGCCCCAGTCCAATACTGGAGCATTTTAAATCTGAAGTCAGCTTCAACGGACAGGTCCCACTGGCTACTGATCATGGGGTGGAGTACTGATGCAACTTTAGGCTTAATGAATCTATGAACAGACACAGGCAGCATTGTGGATTCCGTATAACAAACAAGAATGTCAAGCGTTTTAGGGTAAGAAATGCTGCTTTTGTCAATACCTGTTAGGAGACCTGAAGGAGAAGATGGGGATATTCAGCATGTTCAGCAGTTTGACTTTGCTGCATTGTTCTTTCTCTCCAGTTTAATCAGTGATATCAGGTTCCAGAGACACCCCAGAGACCTTCAGGCCAAAAGAAGGGTATCTTCACCCGCCTCGACCAGTGCTGTGGGCTGACTGTGTGACTTTGCATGGACCTGTGGCATCAACACAGTCACTGTCACCTGTTTGATAAGCAACATGTCTCTAATCTCAATGAATCCTTGGAAAACATTAAGTTCATTTTACCCTGACCATAAGGCCATATTTTCTCCAGAACCAACCTGTTTATAACTGCCTTTCTATGGTTCCGCAAATTGTGTTCTTGCCCATTGGCACCAGAGTTGTCCCTAAGACCTAAAGGGGATGGCGGATCTGCTGCATTTGCCTGTAAAACATATTTGGATTATCTTCTAAAAGTTGGATGATTTTTTAAATTGTTTTTCAGTATACATGATAGTAGAATGTATTTTGACATACAGATATAGAGTATAACTTATTCTAATTAGGAACCCATTCTTGAACGTGATATGGAGTTATGGTCATGTATTCATATATGAACATAGGAAAGTTACATCTGATTCATTCTACTGTGTTTTCCTATTCCCATCTTCCCTCCCTTCACTTCATTCCCCTTTGTCTAATCCAATGAACTTCTATTCTTCCTCACCCCCTTGTGTGTTAGCATCTGCATATCAGAAGATTTATTTGGCTTTGGTTTTGGGGGATTGGCTTATTTCACTTATCATAGAAGTCTCCAGTTCCATCCATTAGCTGACAAATGCCGTAATTTATTTCTCTTAATGGCTGAGTAGTATTCCATTGTATATATATATACCACAGTTTCTTTATCCATTTATCTGTTGAAGGGCACCTAGGTTGTTTCCATAGCTTAGCTATTTCGGTTGAGCTGCTATAAACATTGATGTGGCTGTATCACTGTAACATGCTGGTTTTAAGTCCTTTGGGTATGTATATACCAAGAAGTGGGATAAGTGGATCAAATGGTGGGTTCATTGCAAGTTTTCTGAGGAATCTCCATACTGCTTTCCATAGTGTTTGCACCAATTTGCAATCCTACCAGTAATGTATGATTGTGCCTTTCCCCCACATCCTTGACAATATTTATTGTTGTTTGTATTCTTGATAATTGGCATTCTGTCTGGAGTAAGATGGAATCTCAGTGTGGTTTTAAATCTGCACTTCTGTAATTGCTGAACATTTTTTCATGTTTGTTGACCATTCCTATTTCTTCTGTGAAGTGTTTGCTTAGTTCCTTTGCCCATTTGTTGATCGGGTTATTTGGTTTTTTTTGGCATTAAGTTTTTTGAGTTCCTTATATATCCTGAAGATAAAAGCTGTATCTGAGGTGCAGGTGGCAAAGATTTTCTCCCATTCTGTAGGCTCTCCATGTTCTTGATTGTTTCCTTTGCTGTGAAGAAGTTTTTTAGTTTAATACCATCCCATTATTGATTCTTAATTTTACTTCTTGTGCTTTAGGAGTCTATTGAGGAAGTTGGTTCCTAAACTGACATGATGGAGAGTTGGACCTACTTTTTCTGCTAGTAGGCGCAGTATCTCTAGTCTAATGCTTAGGTCCTTGATCCACTTTGAGTTGAGTTTTGTGCAGGGTCAGAGATAGGGGTTCAATTTCATTCTGCTACATGTGAATTTCCAGTTTTCCCAGCACCATTTGTTGAAGAGGCTATCTTTTCTCCAATTGTATGTTTATGGCACCTTTTTCTATTATGAGATAACTATTTATGTGGGTTTGTCTCTGTCTTCTGTTCCATTGGTCTGCATGACTGTTTTTGTGCCAAGACCATGCCAGTTTTGTTACTGTAGTTCTATAATATAATTTAAGGTCTGATATTGTGATGCCTCCTGCTTTACTTTTCTAAGGATCGCTTTGGCTATTCTTGGCCTCTATTTTTTCCAATGAATTTTATGACTGCTTTTTCTATTTCTATGAAAAACATCTTTGAAAATTTAATAGGAATTGTAGTAAATCCTACAATAGTAAATTGTAGTTTTTGGTAGTATGGCCATTTTGACAATATTAATTTTGCCTATCCAAGAACATGGGAGATCTTTCCATCTTTTTAGGTCTTCTTCAATTTCTTTATTTAGTGTTCTGTAGTTCTCAATGTAGAGGTCTTTCACCTCTTTTGTTAGATTGATTTCCAAGTATTTTATTTTTTTGAGGCTATTGTGAATGAGATAGTTCCTAATTTCTATTTCAGTTGATTAATTACTGGCATATAGGAATGCAATTGATTTATGGGCATTTATATAACCTGCTATTTTGCTGAATTGGTTTATGAGATCTAGAAGTTTTCTGTTGGAGTTTTTTTTTTGGGGGGGGGGTCTTCTAAATGTAGAATCATGTCATCAGCAAATAGGGATAGTTTGAGCTCTTCTTTTCCTGTAAGTTGGATGGTTTTTTAGGAGTAGGTGGGTTCTCAGACTGCTCTGTGTTCTCCAGTCATTTTATCAAAGCACCAGCATTGAGACATGAAAGCTGAAGATAGCATGCTCTCAAGAGTGCCTCAGAGAAAAAATGGCATTTAAGTATTTCCCAGTATAGATCTTGTACTCCAGAAACCATAGCAGATTATAACTCCATGGAAAGGGGAGAATTTAATGCCACCTTGAAGGCAGAGGAAATCTTGACCAAACAGGAAGGGACAGGAAAGGAAGGAACTCAGATTATTGGAGGGAAGAAAAGAAGAGGAAGAGAAAGAAGAAATCAGAGGTTAATACCCTTTTATATCTACCTGTTTGAAGTCAAATTTATTGTTCGTAAGAGAAAGAAACAGAAAAGAGGATGCAGGTACAAGATGGAGGCAGGCTGCAGAAAAAAGATAAGATGGGTATTGAGCCCAAGGACACTGGAACTAGTACCCCACTCACCTGGAGAAGGCAGAGGCCCACCGGTAGCACAGAGCCACAATTGTCCAATGTGGAATAGGAGCAAGGATTGGTATCTCTGAGATGAAGATGTAAGAAGGGAATTCTCAAAAAAATGAACCTAACCCAAAGACACAATGGGCACACTATGTTCTAGGAAGTATTTGGAATAGACACTAAGGCATAACTCATTAAATGACTTCATTGCAAGGCTTAAAAATGGGGAAGAGATTTCCAGGAAGAAAAATCACCATAAGTGAGTTGTTGGGGCGTGCCAGGGATTGCATCAAGGGGTGCTTTCCCACAGAGATACATCCCCAGCTTTTTTATTTTTTATTTTGAGATGAGGTCCTGCTAAGGTGCCAAGGCTGGCCTTGAATTTGAGATCCTTCTGTCTCAGCCTCCCAAGTAGCTGGATTATAGGTGTGTTCCACCATGCCAGGCCAAATCACTTATAAGTAAGCAAAAAATATGTGTTCCCATTTTTATAAAATTATTTCTTTTTAGCCAGTCACCATCTACCTTTCTACCTATAGACATAGATATCCACAGACAGGGAGATGCCTGGGTATATAAAGATATAGTTAACTGGAATGAAGTTCATCTAGTATTAGCAATGACAATTCTGTGTGAAGGATGTAGGGTAATTTGTATGTCTTATTCCTAACTTTCTTTTGTCTCAATGTTTTCACATTATTTTCTGTTGTTAAGACTACAGTAGAAATTTTTAAGAATCATTTCTGTTGGAGTAAATGAGTATTGTTCACAGAAACATTTTTGTCTATATTCTTCAGAAGTAGGAAAGAAGGAATAACCTAAAAAATACTTTTAAAAAAGATGGCATTTTGTCATGGAAATTTAGCAGCATTGCACATTTGAGTCTACATAGTCAGCTTTTGCTGCAGTGACAAACAATCCCAACATCTGAGTGACTTAAAATAATGACCAATTACTTCTTGTTCCTAAGGGCTGACGGTTGGCTTTGAATCTTCTTGGCTCTGTTGGTACCATCTGTCTTTTCTGTCAGACTGAAAGAACAGCCTTTGAAGACATTGAGTGAACAAAACACTGCCCACTGGTAAGCATGAGAAGGGCAGACCAGGAGTAAATACGTTTGGACAAATTCTGTAACATACCACATGGGCCTTGATTCCACTTCATGTTTTATTTCTTCATCTTTGGCACATATTTAACTTCTGCCTTCTGTGAAACTATAAAATTCTTGGGAGGAGGCTTAGAACTTTAGATTCCTTCTTTCATTACTCTTTTACCTTGGGCAAGTTGTTTGACTTGGTGTAGTTTTGAATTCCTCATCTATAAAATGAGAATAATGATAGGCCGTACCTTTAGGGTTGTTGAGAGGACTAAATGAGATAATGCATACATAGCATCTGGTATGGGACTTGATGGGGCTCATCAAGTCCTCACTCTTCTCTTTTCTATTTCTTGCTTCCCCTTCCCCTCTTTTTTCCTGCTCCTCCTCATCCTTTCATTCTTATTTCTCTCATCAGTTTTACAAGACAGACTTTTCTTGTGAAACATTCAATTAACCTTTTTTACAGATCACTTACTTTAGCTGGGACTGTGAAAGTGACTTCGGAAATGATACAACATAATTTATAATGACACCATAGGTATCTGTCAGAAGTTTCATTAGCAATTCTTGACTTCCTCAAATACTTTGAAGTTTTCTACTAGCATGGTTTTTTTTTAAAAAAAAAACATATATCATTTTACTGAAAATAGGCACATGGTTCATGCATATTTTAATTTCAACTTATACTGTCCTAAAGTGTGAAGTAATAACAATTTCTGTTCATTCATAATGCATAAATTTAAAAAATGAAAATATTCACAACATGGAAGCTACTCCAAAAAATGGAACTCAGAAAAGGACACAAAAATGAGAGAAAATTTAACCTACAAAATCCTGAATAACCATAAGAGTGTTAGTTTAAAAATCCTTCTTTAAAAATACAATTTTCAGTTGTGGCCATAGATTCACAAGGAGCAGGCATTGTGAATCATTGACATTCATTATATAGCAGAAAATATTCACCAAAAATCCATTATAAACATTCATAAAGAGCTCTAATGAGAAAATCTGAATGAATAAATATTTAAATCATATTAGATAAATCATATTCTTATATTAATATATTACAATGGTTTAACCTAGAGGTATTCAGAAATGTACACAGATTTTCTAGACCCCCAAGCTGAATAAAGTGCTGTCACATCATGCACTCTCAGGGAATGGGGAGTACTATTTGAATGTATTGGGAGATCACTGAAGGGGGCAAAACAGCTTTAAGTATCTGAAACTATGATAAATACAGGGCAGGACATGTTCTTCTATAATTGCAAGAGAAATAAACCTAGGTTTCTGAAAAATCATTTCTGTTGAATTATAGATGCTCAATATTTTTAAAGTATGACTTCCTCCTGAACATTTGGATCTCTCATCTGTGTCCTTTCCTTCATTCATTTCTACCCACCAGGGTTTATGGCTACTGTTTCTTTTTTTTTTTTTTTTTTATTGTACACAAATGGGATACATGTTGTTTCTCTGTTTGTATATGGCGTAAAGGCATACCATTTGTGTAATCATAAATTTACATAGGGTAATGTTTGATTCATTCTGTTATTTTTTTCCCTTCCCCCCACCCCTCCCACCCCTCTTTTCCCTCTATACAGTCCTTCCTTCCTCCATTCTTGCCCCCCTCCGTAAACCTAACTCTAATCCTAACACTAACTCTTCCCACCCCCCATTATGTGTCCTCATCCACTTATTAGCGATATCATTCTTCCTTTGGTTTTTTGAGATTGGCTTATCTCACTTAGCATGATATTCTCCAATTTCATCCATTTGCCTGCAAATGCCATAATTTTATCATTCTTTATGGCTGAGTAATATTCCATTGTATATATATACCACAGTTTCTTTATCCATTCATCAATTGAAGGGCATCTAGGTTGGTTCCACAATCTGGCTATTGTGAACTGAGCAGCTATGAACATTGATGTGGCTGTATCTCTGTAATATGCTGATTTTAAATCCTTTGGGTATAGGCCAAGGAGTGGGATAGCTGGGTCAAATGGTGGTTCCATTCCAAGTTTTCTAAGGAGTCTCCATACTGCTTTCCAGAGTGGCTGCACTAATTTGCAGCCCTACCAGCAATGTATGAGTGTACCTTTCTCCCCACATCCTCGCCAACACCTGTTGTTGCTTGTATTCTTGATAATCGCCATTCTAATTGGGGTGAGATGGAATCTTAGGGTGGTTTTGATTTGCATTTCTTTTATTACTAGAGATGTTGAACATTTTTCCTTATGTTTGTTGATTGCTTGTAGATCTTCTTCTGTGAAGTGTCTATTCATTTCCTTAGCCCATTTGTCGATTGGATTACTTGCATTCTTGGTGTAGAGTTTTTTGAGTTCTTTATAGATTCTGGAGATTAGTGCTCTATCTGAAGTATGATTGGCAAAGATTTTCTCCCACTCTGTAGGCTCTTTCTTTGCATTGCTGATAGTTTCCTTTGCTGAGAGAAAGCTTTTTAGTTTGAATCTATCCCAGTTATTAATTCTTGCTTTTATTTCTTGTGCTATGGGAGTCCTGTTGAGGAAGTCTGGTCCTGAGCCGACATGTTGAAGCTCTGGACCTACTTTTTCTTCTATAAGATGCAAGGTCTCTGGTCTGATTCCGAGATCCTTAATCCATTTTGAGTTTAGTTTCGTGCATGGTGAGAGATATGGGTTTAGTTTCATTCTGTTGCATATGGATTTCCAATTCTCCCAGCACCATTTGTTGAAGAGGCTATCTTTTCTCCATTGCATATTTTTGGCCCCTTTGTCTAGTATGAGAAAATTGTATTTATTTGGGTTTGTGTCCATGTCCTCTATTCTGTACCATTGATCTACCTGTCTATTTTGGTACCAATACCATGCCATTTTTGTTACTATTGCTTTGTAGTAGAGCTGAAGTTCTGGTATTGCGATACCCCCTGCTTCACTCTTTCTGCCAAGGATAGCTTTAGCTATTCTGGGTTTTTTATTCTTCCAGATGAATTTCATAATTGCTTGCTCTATTTCTGTAAGGTACATCATTGGGATTTTAATTGGGATTGCATTGAATCTGTATAGCACTTTTGGTAGTATGGCCATTTTGACAATATTAATTCTGCCTATCCAAGAACATGGGAGATCTTTCCATCTTCTGAGGTTTTCTTTAATTTCTTTCTTTAGTGTTCTGTAGTTTTCATTGTAGAGGTCTTTCACCTCTTTTGTGAGATTGATTCCCAAGTATTTTATTTTTTTCAAAGCTATTGTGAATGGGGTAGTTTTCCTAATTTCTCTTTCTGAAGATTCATCGCTTGTGTATAAAAATGCCTTAGATTTATGTGCATTGATCTTATATCCCGCTACTTTACTGAATTCACTTATGAGATCTAAAAGTTTTCTGGTGGAATTTCCTGGTTCCTCTAAGTATACAATCATATCATCAGCAAATAGGGATAGTTTGAGTTCTTCTTTTCCTATTCATATCCCTTTAATTTCTTTGGTCTGTCTAATTGCTCTGGCTAGAGTTTCAAGGACGATATTGAATAGAAGTGGTGAAAGAGGGCATCCCTGCCTTGTTCCAGTTTTTAGAGGGAATGCTTTCAGTTTTTCACCATTTAGAATGATATTAGCCATGGGCTTAGCATAGATGGCCTTTACAATGTTAAGGAATGTTCCCACTATCCCTATTTTTTCTAGTGTTTTGAGCATGAAGGGGTGCTGTGTTTTATCAAATGCTTTTTCTGCATCTATTGAAATAATCATGTGATTCTTGACTTTAAGTCTATTGATATGGTGAATGACATTTATTGATTTCCTGATGTTGAACCAACCTTGCATCCCTGGGATGAAACCCACTTGATCATGGTGCACTATCTTTTTAATATGTTTTTGTATGCGATTTGCTAAAATTTTGTTGAGAATTTTTGCGTCGATGTTCATTAAGGATATTGGTCTGAAATTTTCTTTCCTCGATGTGTCTCTGTCTGGTTTAGGTATCAGGGTAATATTGGCTTCATAGAATGAGTTTGGGAGGGGTCCCTCCTCTTCTATTTTACGGAATACTTTGAGAAGTATTGGAATGAGCTCTTCTTTAAAAGTTTTGTAGAACTTGGCTGAGAACCCATCTGGTCCTGGACTTTTCTTTGTTGGTAGGCTTTTGATGACTTCTTCTATTTCATTACTTGAAATTGGTCTATTTAAATTGTGTATGTCCTCCTCGTTCAGTTTAGGCAATTCATATGTCTCTAGAAACCTGTTGATGTCTTTGAAATTTTCTATTTTGTTGGAGTATAGATTTTCAAAATAGCTTATAATCATGTTTTGTATTTCAGTCGTGTCTGTTGTGATATTTCCTTGTTCATTCCGAATTTTAGTGATTTGGGTTTTCTCTCGTCTTCTCTTTGTTAGTGTGGCTACAGGTTTATCAATTTTGTTTATTTTTTCAAAGAACCAACTATTTATTTTGTCAATTTTTTGTATTGTTTCTTTTGTTTCAATTTCGTTGATTTCAGCTCTGAGTTTGACTATTTCCTGTCTTCTACTACTTTTGGTGTTGGTCTGTTCTTCTTTTTCTAGGGCTTTGAGCTGTAGTGTCAGGTTGTTTATTTTTTGAGTTTTACTTCTTTTATTAAATGCGCTCCATGAAATAAATCTTCCTCTAAGTACTGCTTTCATAGTGTCCCAGAGATTTTGATATGATGTTTCTTTGTTCTCGTTTACCTCTAAGAATTTTTTAATTTCCTTCCTAATATCTTTTGTTATCCATTCATCATATAATAGCATATTGTTTAATCTCCAGGTGTTGGAGTAGTTTCTGTTTTTTACTCTTTCATTTATTTCTAACTTCAATCCATTATGATCTGATAGAATACAAGGTAGTGTCTCTATCTTCTTGTATTTGCTGACATTAGCTTTGTGGCATAATATATGGTCTATTTTAGAGAAGGATCCATGTGCTGCTGAGAAGAAAGTGTATTCGCTCTTGGTTGGATGGTATATTCTATAAATGTCTGTTAAGTCTAAATTATTTATTGTGTTTTTGAGATCTATGGTTTCTTTGTTCAATTTTTGTTTGGAAGATCTGTCCAATGGTGAGAGAGGCGTGTTAAAATCACCTAGTATTATTGTGTTATGGTCTATTTGGTTTCTAAAATTGAGAAGGATTTGTTTAACATACATGGATGAGCCACTGTTTGGGGCATAGATGTTTATGATTGTTATATCTTGCTGATTTATGCTTCCCTTAAGCAGTATGAAATGTCCTTCCTTATCCCTTCTGACTGACATTGGCTTGAAGTCCACATTATCTGAAATGAGGATGGATACTCCAGCTCTTTTGCTGGGTCTATGTGCATGGTATGTTTTTCCCCATCCTTTCACCTTTAGTCTATGGGTATCTCTTTCTATGAGGTGAGTCTCTTGCAGGCAACACATTGTTAACAGGATCTTTCTTTTTAATCCAATCTGCCAGTCTATGTCTTTTGATTGATGAATTCAGGCCATTAACATTCAGGGTTATTATTGAGATATGATTTGTATTCCCGGTCATTTGGTTCATTTTTTAAATTTTATTTATTTGTTTATTTATTTGACACAACTTGGTTCCTCCTTTATTTGACAGTTCCTTTAGGATAATTCCTCCCTTTGCTGATTTGCTTCTTTGTTTTTTATCTCTTCCTCATGGAATATTTTGCTGAGAATGTTCTGTAATGCTGGCTTTCTTTTTGTAAATTATTTTAGCTTTTATTTATCATGGAATGATTTTATTTCATTGTCAAATTTGAAGGTAAGCTTTGCTTGGCATTCTTGGTTGGCATCCATTTTCTTTCAGAGCTTGAAAAATGTTGTTCCAGGCTCTTCTAGCTTTTAGGGTCTGGATTGAAAAATCTGCTGATATCCGTATTGGTTTCCCCCTGAATGTAATTTGGTTCTTTTCTCTCACAGCCTTTAAAATTCTGTCTTTATTTTGTATGTTAGGTATTTTCATTATAATGTGCCTTGGTGTGAGTCTGTTGTAATTTTGTGTATTTGGAGTCCTATAAACCTCTTGAACTTGATTTTCCATTTCATTCTTCAGATTTGGGAAATTTTCTGAAATTATCTCATTGAATAGGTTGTTCATTCCTTTGGTTTGTTTCTCTAAGCCTTCCTCAATCCCAATAATTCTCAAATTTGACCTTTTCATGATATCCCTTAGTTCTTGCAGATTCTGTTCATGATTTCTTACCATCTTCTCTGTTTGTTCAACTTTGTTTTCAAGGTTAAATATTTTATCTTCAATATCTGAGGTTCTGTCTTCCAGGTGTTCTATCCTATTGTTTATGCTTTCTATGGAGTTCTTAATTTGGTTTATTGTTTCCTTCATTTCAAGGATTTATGTTTGTTTTTTTTTTCAATATCTCTAACTCTTTATTGAAATGATCTTTTGCTTCCTGTATTTGCTCTTTTAACTGTCGATTGGTGCTATCATTCAATGCCTGCATTTGCTCTTTCATCTCATCATTCAATGCCTGCATTTGCTCTTTCATCTCATCGTTTGCTTCCCTGATCATTTTAATTATGTACATTCTGAACTCCCTTTCTGTCATTTCTTCTGCCATGCTGTCGTTGGATTTTATTGATGTAACATCTAGATTTGTTTGGGGTATTTTCTTCCCTTGTTTTCTCATATTGTTCAGGAATCAGTGGATCATTAAGATATTGCAGATTTCCTCTATTGACTTATAATGTCCCTGAAGATTGCTAGTATATCCCCTCTTATCCTTCAGTAGCCTGAAGTCTTGGAGGAAGTTGATAATGCGGTGCTCCACAAGGAAGCTGCCTCTCTATGGGTGGTGACCCTCAGGTGGGGTATAGTCCCTGCTAGTAGGCAGAGATGCCCCCACTTGTTGACCAGTGGTCATCCAAAGGGGAACTAGGCTGCGGACTGAGGCAAGGCCTGTTTGTTCCTGTGTCTCTGGTTTTACCATCCTTGTGGGAAAACCTCACCCGGATGGGAAGACTCACCCGGTGGGGAGGTCTCGCTGGTCAGTTCCCCTCCTAGAGGTTCCCCTCAATCTCCAACTATCGCCTGGGCTGGGCTGCCTTCCTCTGCAACGTTCCCAGGGGCCCGGACCTACCTCCTGGGCCTGGGAGCCTCACCCTTCGCAGATGAGTCTCCTTAGGCTGCCTCTCCTCAGAGAATCTGCCCGCAGTCCTGGAAACTTCGCTCCGCCCCTAGGCGTGTCTCTGTGTGGCTCTTCTACCAAAAAGCCGCCTAGGTCCTGGGACCCTGCTCTGCACCTAATCGCCTGCCTATGCGGCCCCTCCTCTGAGCCGCCACCTGGAGCCCCGTACAATAGCTCCAAGTCCCAGAGACCCGCCGCACGCCTCTTTCTCCGGACAGCCGCCCGGTGTTCCAACGCAGTCACTAGGAGTCCAAGCAACTCACTTCGCATCTCCTCCTCCCGCCAACCGCCCGTAGCCCTAGGCAGTCACTCCGAGTCCAAGTGACCCACCCTGTTCCTCCTTCTCCTCAGGGTAGCCCCCCAGGTGTTCAGGAGCAGTCGCTCCCAGACCAAGCGACCCACTGCGCTCCTCCTCCAGGCAGGCCACCTGTGTTCAGGAGCGGTTGCTTTGAGTCCAAACAACTCACCACTTGCCTCCTCCTCTGAGCAGCCACCTGGAGCTCTGATGCGGTCACTCCTAGACCAAGCGACCCGCTGCATTCCTCCTCCTCTTCTGGGCAGCCCCCCAGTGTTCAGAAGCGGTCGATCTGAGTCCAAACAGCTCGCCATGCAGCTCCTCCTCAGGCAGCCGCCCGGAGCCCCAGTGGTTGCTCCGAGTCCAAGCGCTGTGCTGAGCCGCCTCCTCTACGATGATCCCAGTGGTCCGTGTTTACCGCTCCAGCGGGGGGAGGGGCGTCTCGCCGAGCAACTCTACTTCACAAAGTTCCCTGCGTTCCGGGGCTACTGCCCCATCCAGGATGCCTCCCCAAAGGGAGAGACTCACCCGGCGGCTTTGAGTTGGTCCCAAGTCTCTCACTATCTCCTCTTTTGAATCCTGCGTCCTGGAGCAACATGAAATGCAGCCGCCCTCTAGTCCGCCATCTTGAAACCTCCCTCTACTTTACATTTTATGGATGAAACAACTGAAGTGGAGCAGGTATTTAAACACCTCAGGTCATATCACTAGGAAATAGAGCTGGATAACCATGGCTGGGTGAACAAAGTCCTGTTGATTTTTCTGTTGAAGTCCCTTCCCAAACCATAATCTCCACTGGCTCCTTCCTGATTTGGCCATTTCTTGTCACCTTTACTGCTGCAATATCCTCCTTCAGGTTCTTTGTGCCAGCAGTCATCCCCTGCAGCCTATGCCGCACATTGCCACTAGATCATCTTCTTCCAATGTCATGAATGTCACTTTCCTGCTCAACAACCTTCCCTGGCTCCAGAGAGCCTGAAAGGAGGAAGCCCAATATCTTTGCTCTCTAGTCTCTCAATTCTTGCCAAACTAGCCTGTCCTTTAAATTTTTTAAGTTTATTTTTATTTTTTAATTAATTTTTTACATTTACAGACTGCATTTTGATTCACTGTACACAAAAGGGGTATAACTTTTCATTTCTATGGCTCTACATAATGTAGTTTCACACCATTTGTGTAATCATACATGAACATAGGGTAATAATGTCTGTCTCAGTCCACTATCTTTCCTTCCCCCACCCCTTCTCACCCTATTTCCCTCTACACTCCCCCACCCCCATCGTTATGTATCATCATCCACTTATCAGAGATAACATTCAGTCTTTGGGTTTGGGGATTGGCTTATTTCACTTAGCATGATATTCTCCAACTCCATCATTTACCTTCAGATACCATAATTTTATTCTTTATGGTGAGTAGTATTCCATTGTGTGTATATATCACAGTTTCTTTATCCATTCATCAATTGAAGGGCATTGAGGTTGGTTCCACAATCTAGCTATTGTGAATTGAGTAGCTATAAACATTGATGTGGCTGTTTTACTGTAGTATTCTGATTTTAAGTCCTTTGGATATAAATCAAGGAGTGGGATAAGTGGGTCAAATGGTGGGTCCATTCCAAGTTTTCTGAGAAATCTCCATACCGCTTTTCATAGTAGTTGCACTAATTTGCAACTCCACCAGCAATGTATGAGTATGCCTTTTTCCCCACATCCATCCCAACACTTATTATTGCTTGTGTTCTTGATAATAGACATTCTAATTGGAGTTAGATGAAATCCCAAGGTGGTTTTGATTTGCATTTCTCTAATTACTAGAGACGATGAGCACTTTTTTATTGTTGATCACCTGTATATCTTCTTCTGTGAAGGTCTGCCCAGTTCCTTAGTCCATTTATTGATTGGGTTCTTTGTATTTTTGGTGTAAAGTTTTTTAAGTTCTTTATAAATTTCGGAGATTAGTGCTTTACTTGAAGTGTGTGTGTGGAAAAGATTTTCTCCCAGTCTGTAGCCTCTCTTTTCACATTATTGATTGTTTCCTTTGCTGAGAAAAAGCTTTTTAGTTTGAATCCATTACATCTCAAAGTCCTAGAAAAAGAAGAACAGAACAACACCAAAAGTAGTAGAAGACAGGAAATAATTAAATCCAGAGCTGAAATAAATGAAACTGAAACAAAAGAAACAATCCAAAAAATTGACAAAACAGAAAGTTGGTTCTTTGACAAAGTAAACAAAATAGATAAACCCTTAGCCACACTAATGAAGATGGGAGTGAAAACTCAAATTATTAAAATTCATGATGAAAAAGGAAATATCACAACAGACACCATTGAAATACATAACGCAATTAGAAGCTACTTTGAAAATCTATACTCCAACAAAATAGAAAATCTCAATGACATCAACAAATTTTTAGAGACATATGATCCTCCCAAACTGAATCAGGAAGACATACACAATTTAAACAGATGAATTTCAAGGAATGAAATAGAAGAAGCCATCAAAAGCCTACCAACCAAGAGAAGCCCGGGACCAGACAGATTCTCAGCTGAGTTCTACAAGACCTTCAAAGAAGAATTTATACCAATACTCCTCAAAGTATTCCATGGAACAGAGAAGGAGGGAACCCTTCCAAACTCATTTTATGAAGCTAGTATCACCCTGATACCAAAACCAGACAATGCCACATCAAGGAAAGAGAACTTTAGACTACTATCCCTGATGAACATAGATACAAAAATCCTTAACAAAATTCTGGCAAATTGTGTACAAAAACATATTAAAAAGATAGTGCACCACGATCAAGTGCGGTTTATCCCTGGGATGCAAGGTTGGTTCAACATCTGGAAATCAATAAATGTAATTCATCACATTAATAGACTTAAGGTTAAGAATCATATGATTATTTCAATAGATGCAGAAAAAGCATTTGATAAAATACAACACCCCTTCATACTCAGAACACTAGAAAACATAGGGATAGTAGGAACATACCTCAACATTGTAAAAGCTATCTATGCTAAGCCCATGGCCAACATCATTCTAAATGGAGAAAAACTGAAAGTATTCCCTCTAAAAACTGGAACAAGACAGGGATGCCCTCTTTCACCACTTCTATTCAACATCGTCCTTGAAACACTAGCCAAAGCAATTAGACACACCAAAGAAATGAAAAGGATAAAAATAGGAAAAGAAGAACTCAAGCTGTCCTTTAAATTTATTTTGTGCCTTCCCCCAGTGTGCTATCTTTTTCCATTATGCAGTTTTTAATCATGTACATATTGTTTGTGGAATAGTGTTTCTTTGGTAGGCTCAGGGAAAACATGTGGACTCACACTGAATATATTTTGAGCATCTATGAAAGTTCAGGTATGAGGTATTAGGAGGTAGGAGTTGCGAAAATCACAGGTGGTTTGTAGAAGAGCAGAATTCCTAATTGAAGAGAAGGAGAAAGGTAATTTCTTATTAGTTTTCTGTGGCTCCTGTAACAAGTATCTGCAAATGTAGCCATTTAGAACAACAGAAATGTATTCTCTCAGTTCTGGAGGCCAAATCTAAAAACAGTATCAATGAGCCAAAATCAAGGTGCTGGCAAAGTCTGCTCCCTCCTAGTCCCCAGGAGAGATGTGTTCCTACCTCCCTCAGCTGTGTGACTGCTGGGATTCCTTGGCTTGTGGTCACATCACACCAGTCTCTGCCTCCATGGTCACCTTGGAGCTCCCTCTTCTGTGTCAACTCTCTCTCTGTCTCTCTTTATAATGATACCTGTGATTACATTTAGGGCTTCTCAGATAACCTGGGAAAATCTCCCCATCTCAAGATCCTTCATTTAGGGCTGGGGAGATAGCTCAGCTGGTAGAGTGCCTGAGTTCAATCCCCAGTACTGGAAAAAAAAAAAAAAAAAAAAAAAAAAAAAAAAAAAAATCCTTCATTTAGTCAAGCTTGCTAAGCCTAGACCTTTTTTGTCATATAAAGAAATGTTCACAGGTTCTAGGCATTAGGACTTAGATCACTTTTACAGATTCATTATGTCTCTCTTTCTCTCTCTAGGGGACCAACTGCACGTTATTTGGGAGGAACTGCTTTCCTCTACAGATACCTCTTACAAAATCGTTCTAGTTGATATTCATTGATCACCTCAGGAGTATTCTTGTTATTTACTTCAGCTCGTGATGAATGCAAGTTGAACACGCCCCCTCATGGGTTCGACTTTTCTAAATTCTACTTTCCCCACATTTTTTAGGAAGTCTACCACACACACTCATTTGACACTAAAACATTTTGAAAATATTTTATTTATGTTCCTGACACCCTAACTAATATATCACCAAGCCTAAGCCATGCTTCTAAATACAGCAGTTGCTTTAAAAACAAACAAACAAAAAAACTCGTTTTTATGGGTATGATCCAGGCTATGCTGTTATTATTTCTAGCATATTGTGAACAAGCTGCTAAATGCTTTATGAACATTTTCTATCCTTGTCATGATTCTGTGAGGTGGGTGTAATGTTTATTTATTTTCTTACTTATTATTTATTCTTCTTTGTAGAATGGCCTCTTCCCAGTCACAGGCATGGACATATTCTGAGGCTCGACCAAATAGACTGATTTCCAGAAATTTGGATGTTAATTAAAGCTATGTGTGGATGGAACAGAGTTATTTTTGCATCCACACATTTTTACAGTGTGTGGAAGGGAATCTGTAGGTGGACACTACTGTGATCCTTGGTTTCTGATAGTGCAGCCTCTTCTCAGTACTGGAAGTCACCTGTTACTCTTCCACAACACCCCTTCCTGTTGGTTATCGTAGTCAGAGCTAGCTTCTGTTGTTTACAACAGTAGAACTCTAACCTTTTTGGGTTCAGAGAATGTTAGAAGTAGTAGATCCTCAGTGATAGGAGAGTATTTGGAATTGCTTTCCTGTTCAAAATGGAATAGAAGACTGTAAGACTTTCACTCAGATTTCAAGATAGAATGCAGATAGGAATCTCAGTCAATCAAATTAACACCTTTTTTGTCTGGAGCCTTCGGCCCAGAGCCATTTTCCTTCTGGGAAAATGTGTCCACTACTCTAGGCCTTGGAGGTGGAAGGGTAAGGATGGGGAATATCAGGACTCTTTTTTTTTAAAGGACATTAGATAATTTGATGCAAGGGATAGACATGTTCAAATCTTTAAACTCTTCAAATAGAATGAAATTCAAAGTATTTATGTGACCATGTTAAAAAAATTACTTCCTGCTTGTAACTATAGAGTGAGATCCCTGGAAATCAAATCCTATTGCTGTAAAATCTATTTCACTTCAAAACTCCCTCCCAGGAGCAAGTTAGCATTTTCCTCATTGTCCAATGTTCTGTGTTTTCTCCTGGTAATCATTTTATATGGTAACTCTAATGTGGTCTCCCAGAGTAAACTGCAGAATCAGAGTGCACAAAGTCCACTGGTACTCAAAGGAACCAGGGGAATCAACCAACTACAAAATGAACCCATACTTTTGAGGATAGACTTTGAGGTTGTTTGACCAAGAAGTGAAAAACATGAATTTGGATCAGGCCAACTTGGTTGATATGGATTCATGTGGCAGGAAGTCTGTACAGACTCTATTAGCATGGGCTATGACAATTGGGCCCATGATGGTTCATATTAGATGATGACAAAGGACTAGAAGCCTCTTGGCATAACAAGAGTCTATGACGAAGGGCCTTAAGAGACAGAAATGCTGAGTTTAATCTATCAGTGTTTCCAACTGGGCCCAGATCTTTCAAAGGCATGAACTTATTGTTCCATCTGGCTCAAAATGCTGACAACAGGAGTTGCTGTCAAGTGGACTCTCTGATTCCTATGGGGGTGAAAGGAGTCCTATGTGGACATCCTGGGTGGCAATGATTTACTGCCAGGAGCAAAGCCAGCATGGTTATGATACTAGGCAGCAGTCCAAATGTGTTTAACAGATCTCAGGGATGTCCGATTCACAGGTAACTCTGGCTGTGGTTCATTATAGGATTTGCAGGAGAGTCCACTTAGTTCCAGTAAGATATCATGCCCCACCCTGACCATCTTCATAGTTAGCAAGCAGAGGTCTAAATCAAGCAACCAGCTGGGCACGGTGGCACATGCCTGTAATCCCAGCATCTCGGAAATGTGAGGCAGGAGGATCACAAGTTCAAAGCCAGCCTCAGCAACTTAGTGAGGCCCTAAGCAACTTAGTGAGACCCTGTCTCTAAATGAAATATAAAAAGGACTGGAGATGTGGCTCAGTGGTTGAGTGTCCCTGGGTTTAATTACAAAAATATAAATAGGCTACATCAAGCAACTACACTAGATACTTGTGGTCACAGACAGGAGTTGGTTGGCACACCCAGAGCTCCTTGATGGAAAGGTGATGCAGTGTCAACCAATATGGTCACCGTGAACTTTCTTCCTACACTTCTCTGCTGCCACTCCCCCATTAACTGCTCTCCCACACTCTAGAGACTGTCAGAAACTGGACTTTGAGCAAAACTGGAGTCTGGCAGGAGGGACTCTTCTATCTGCC